>NW_027666524.1:0-49837 GCF_963455335.1 Martes martes
TGAGCTGAAGGCAGAGGCTTAACCCACTGAGCCACCCAGGCACCCCAACAAATTGGGATCTTTAAGCACTATTGATAGGAATGTAAAATGGGGTAGCCTCTATGAAAAACACTATGGCAGTGCCTAAAAAAATTAGAACTAAAATTACCCTGTGATCCAGCAATCTCATCTCTGGTTATATATCCAGAAGAACTGAATGCATGATCTCGGAGATGTTTGTAGACCTGCGTTCACAACAGCATTATTCACAATATCCAGGAAAAGGAAGCAACACAAATGTTCTTTGATAAACAAAAGGAGAAACAAAATATGACATGTATAGTGGAATACTATTCAGCCTAAAAAGGAAGGAAATCCTGTTGCATGAGACAACATAGATGAATCTTTTTTTTTTAAAGATTTTATTTATTTATTTGATAGACAGAGATCGCAAGTAGGCAGAGAGGCAGGCGGGGCGGGGCGGGGGGTGGGGTGGGGAAGCAGGCTCCCTGCTGAACAGAGAGCCCGATGCGGGGCTCGATCCAATGACCCTGAGATCATGACCTGAGCTGAAGGCAGACCCACTGAGCCAGCCAGGCCCCCAAAATAGATGAATCTTGAGGACATCATGATAAAGGAAATAATCCAGTCACAAAAAGACAGCTGCTTCCGTGAGACATCTAATGAAGTCAAATTCATAGAAACAAAGTGGAATGGTAGTTTCCAGGGGCTGCGATGAAAAAATGGGGAGTTGTTTAGTGGGTATAGGATTTCAGTTTTGTAAGATGAAATAGTTCTGGAGATTTGTTGTACAACAATGTGAATGTACTTAACACTACTGAACCGTGCACTTAAAACGGTCAAGATGCTAACTTTGATGTTGCGTTAACGACAGCTTTAAAAAATAATAATTTGAAATAACTTATCTCTGTGTGAATAAAGCACCAGCTGAATACACCACTACGGTCATTGGTTTCATTTTGCTTTCAATTTTGGGGGCTTGCTTTTAGTTTATTTCATTTTGATTTAATTTTGGATTATAATTTTATGAAATATTTACATGGTCCCAACACCAAATTTACAAACAAATCTACAAATAAGACACATTCATGGAATCCTAGTTCTCAGCTCTGTCTTCTCCATCCTATTCCCGCCCTCTCCCTACACATAACATATGTCGATAGTTTTTATATTCACACTTGCACTGTAAAAAAATGATAGCACACTACGCATAGTTTTACACTTTGCTCCTTTTTCAGAGATATTCTTTGTTTTTTTTCCAGCTGCATATTATACTATTGTGTGGATGTGCCTGTGATATTGTAATTTATAGTAAGGTATATATGTATTCGAGGGGGTGCCTGGGTAGCTTAATTGGTTGAGCGTACGGCTCTTGATTTCTTTGGCTCAGGTCATGATCTCGATCATGAGAGTAAGCCCCACATCGAGCTCCGTGCTGGGCATGGACCCTGTTTCCAATTCCTCTCTCCCCTGCCCCTTCCCCCACCTCACACGTGTGCATATGCTTTCTCTCTCTCTCACTCTCTAAAACAAATAAAATAAATACAGTTTAAAAGAAATATACATTTGGTCTTTGTCCTCTTTTCTGACAGAGAGCTCCTTGGAATTTCCTAAGGGAAGAGAGCTGTAAAGGTGCCTTTTATTATGTTAATGAGGTGCCTTTCTGACCACACCTATGGATGGAGGATGGTGGACCTTGGAGCCAACCATGTGACTGGAGAGCTGGAACTTTCTGTCCCACACCCGTCAACCTGCCCCAGAAGGGGAGGAGCTGGAGATTGAGTTCAATCATCAATGGCCAAAGATTTAATCATCCATGCCTATGTAATGAAGCCTCCATAAAAATCCTAAAGCACGGGGTGTGGGAGCTTTCGGTTTGCTGAACAACTGGAGGTTTAGAAAGAATGACCCTTTCTCCATACCTCGCCCTGAGCATCTCTTCCATCTGCTATTCCTGAGTTCCATCTCTGTTTAGAATAAAGTGGTAAGATGGTGAGTAAAATGTTTCTCTGAACTGTGAGCTACTGCAGCAAACTGAATGCAGGGAGGTGTCCTAGAAACCTCTAATCTCTGGTGGGTTCTTCAGAAGCACAAGTGCAACTGTCATTTGAGGTGGGAGCGGATGGTCTTGTAGGACTGAGCCCTTAAGGCACCTGATGCTATCTCTGGGTAAATATGTCAAAATTGGGTTGAATTGTAGGACACTCAGCTGGTATGGGAGAATTGCTTCTTGGTGTGGGAAAACGCCCCCATCCCCCCAAACACATGCACATTGGAATTGGATGCAGAATCTTTTAGTAGCATGGTTGGTTCAACCTGTGGACATTTTGGATTGTTTCTTATTTTTGCTATCATAAATAATGCTTCAGTGTATAGCCTGTGCATATCTTTTTGTATTTTTGCACACTCTCTCTGGGGTAGATTCCTAGAAGTGGGATTTTTGTGTTGAAAGTTAAGTGCTATGTAATTTTGCTAGATACGAGCTAAAGCACTTTTTGAGAATTCATTCAAATCCTTTGTTCCTATTCCACTTGTCCAGGCTACTGTGATGGGAAACAGGTGTTGGAGGTGAGGCCTGAGAGGCTCTAGTGGAGAACCTGTCCCCTGAGAGGCCAGGGGAGCTAAAACCAAAGGAGTGAGCAGGACTGGGAACCACATGGAAAGCCAAAGTCGAGAAGCCAGGAAGGAAAGCTAGGAGATTCCAAATAGGGGCCAGGAGGAAATATGGAAGCTTTCATCCAGGAACAGAAGTATACAAATAATAAATGCAAATGGGTTCAGAGCAAAGGGGGAAAGGTCCAAGGTAATTAACCCAGAAAAGTGCTACTCTTCCACATTCTCTTCTTGGCTGGCTGATGAGAAGTCATTGTATGTGTTTGTACAAGGACAACTAGCTGAATTCAGATGTGGTAGCTGCAATGTAGTCTCTACCTTACACGCCAAAGAGGCATGATGCTGTATCTCCAGGGGCAGAGCAATGAGGGTGGGGGGAAGACCACCTTCTTTAAATTTGCACAAAGGTGCCAAATGGCCTAACCAAACCTTGCTCAGGTTGGCTGGGTTTAAGGGCTATGCAGAATGGACAACAATCATCCATCCAAAACGTCCTTCAACCTAAGTGGTTATATTCACTTCTTTCTCTATAGTTTAGTTATATTTCAAGCTCTAATATTGTACTCTAGAACTATCTCTAAGTTTTATGGTCTTTTGCATTTGAGCCATAATAAGGAGTTGTTTAATAAAATGGTTTATTTTAATACTTTTTTTTTTTTTAATGAAAATGGCTTTTAGGGAAGACTGTGACTGACTGCCAACTGGTGAAACCTGTGTTATGAGAGGTGAGGCATGTTGATACTTTTGTTAATTTGGAGATGGGAGAGTCAGGAAAACAGCAAACCATGCATTACCTATATAGATGATATAGAGCTTTATTTAATGAGCTTTGAGCTTTAGAGCTGAGAAAGGGAACTCAGGGCTGGCTTGACCATATGCTAGTTTAGATAAGTGGTCTGCAAACATTTCTGCTCACATAATCTCTAACCAGAATTTTGAAAAACTATGTAACCTTTCCTCTAATATGGTACTGAAGTCCTTGCTAATGCAATAAGACAAGAAAAGAAGAAAAAAAGAAAAGAAAATGTGTACAGATTGGGAAAGTAGACATAAAACTGTCTTTCTTCACAGATGACATGATCATTTGTGTGGAAAATCTGGAAGAATCAACCAAAACACTCCTGGAACTAATAAGCAATTTTTGCAAGATTGCAGGATACAAGGTTAATGTACCAAATTCAATTGCTTTCCTATATACCAACAACGAAAAGTGGAGTTTTAAATTAAAAACATAATACCATTTATATGAGCACCCCTAAGAATGAAATACTCATGTATAACTCTAACAAAATACATATGAGATAAACTACCAAACTCTGATGAATGAAATCAAAGAAAAAATAAATAAATGGAGAGATATTCAATGTTCCTGGATAAGAAGACTCGGTATTATCAAGATTTAGATTCAGCGTAACCTCAATCAAAATCCTAGCAAGCTATTGTACAGATTGATTCTAAAGTTTGTATGGGGAAGCAAAAGACCTAGAATCACCAACACAATATTGAAGGAGATGAACAAAGTCGGAGGACTGACACTAACAGACTTCAAGACTTCCTATAAAGCTATAGTGATCAAGTGTGGTAATGGTAAAAGAATAGACAAACAGATCAATGGAAAAGAATAAAGAACCCAGAAGTAGACTCACATAAATACTGCTAACTAGTCTTTGACAAAGGAGCAAAGGCAATAAAATGGAGCAAATATAGTTTTTTCAACAAATGGTGCTGAAACAAATGAACATTCATATACGAAAAAATAAATTTTGAAACAGACCTTATGTCTTTCACAAAAATTAATCCAAAATGGATCATAGGCCTAAACATAAAACGCAAAACTCTAGAACTCCTCCAAAATAACAAAGGAGAAAACCCAGATGATCTTGGGTATGGTGATGCCTTTTTATTTTTATTTTTTTTTAAAGATTTTATTTATTTATTTATTTGACACATAGAGAGAGATCACAAGTAGGCAGAGAGGCAGGCAGAGAGAGAGAGAGGGGGAAGCAGGATCCCTGCTGAGCAGAGAGCCCGATGTGGGGCTTGATCCCAGGACCCTGGGATCATGACCTGAGCCGAAGGCAGAGGCTTTAACCCACTGAGCCACCCAGGCGCCCCATGGTGATGCCTTTTTAGATACAATGCCAAAAGCACGATACATGAAAGAAATAATTGACAAGCCGGACTTCACTAAAAATAAAAACTTCTGGTGGTGAAAGACAATGTCAAGAGAATGAGAGGACAAAGCATAGACTGGGAGAAAATACTTGCAAAGGACACCTCTGATAAAGGACTGTCATCCAAAATATGCAAAGAACTCCTTTTTTTTTTCCCCCCAAGATTTTATTTATTTTTAGAGAGAGAGCATGAGCTGGGGAGGTGGGGTGGAGGAGGGTGGGGGAGGAGGGTGCACAGGCAGAGAGAGAGGGAGAAGCAGGCTCCTGCAGAGCAGAGAGTTCAAAGCAGGCCTTGATCCCAGGACCGTGGGATCACGACCTGGTCTGAAGGCAGACACTGAGCCGACTGAGCCACCCAGGTGCCCTATGAAGAACTCTTAAAACTCAACAATAAAAACACAACCAAAATTTAAAAATGGACCAAAGACCTTAACAGACACCTCACTAAAGAAGAGAGACGGATGGTGAATGAGACTATGAAAAGAGGCTTGATGTCACATGTCATTAGGAAAATGCAAATTAAAACTACAATGAAATAACATGACGTACCTATTAGGATTCCCAACGTCCAGAACGCCAAAATCCCAGTGAGGATGTGGAGCAACGGAAGCTCTCATACACAGCTGGTGGGAACGCAAAGGGCACAGCTTCTTTGGAAGACAGTTTGGTGGTTTCTTACAAAGCAAAACATCCTTTTACCAGATGATCCAGCAATCATGTTCCTTGGTGTTTACTGTAAAACAACTGAGAGTTTCTGTTCACACAAAAACCTGAATACAGATGTTTATAGCAGCTCTATCATAACTGCTGACACTTGGAAGGAACCAAGTAGGTGATGGACAGATAGGTTCTGCTACATCCAGATAACCAGTGCTAATAACAAGTGAGCTAGCCATTATGAAAAGACATGGAGATCTATGGTCAACTAATCTTCGACAAAGCAGGAAGGAATGTCCAATGGAAAAAAGACAGCCTCTTCAACAAATAGTGCTGGGAAAATTGGACAGCCACATGCAGAAAAATGAAATTGGACTATTTCCTTACACCACACACGAAAATAGACTCAAAATGGATGAAGGACCTCAATGTGAGAAAGGAATCCATCAAAATCCTTGAGGAGAACGCAGGCAGCAACCTCTTTGACCTCAACTGCAGCAACTTCTTCCTAGGAACATCGCCAAAGGCAACAGAAGCAAGGGCAAAAATGAACTATTGGGATTTCATCAAGATCAAAAGCTTTTGCACAGTAAAGGAAACAGTTAACAAAATCAAAATACAACTTACAGAATGGGAGAAGATATCTGCAAATGACATATCAGATAAAGGGCTAGTATCCAAAATCTATAAAGAACTTACCAAACTCAACACCCAAAGAACAAATAATCCGATCAAGAAATGGGCAGAGGACATGAACAGACATTTCTGCAAAGAAGACATCCAGATGGCCAACAGACACATGAAAAAATGCTCCACATCACTCGGCATCAGGGAAATACAAATCAAAACCACAATGAGATATCACCTCACACCAGTCAGAATGGCTAAAATTAACAAGTCAAGAAATGACAGATGCTGGCGAGGATGCGGAGAGAGGGGAACCCTCCTACACTGTTGGTGGGAATGCAAGCTGGTGCAACCACTCTGGAAAACAGTGTGGAGGTTCCTCAAAAAACTGAAAATAGAGCTACCCTATGACCCAGCAATAGCACTACTGGGTATATATCCTAAAGATACAAACGTGGTGCTCCGAAGGGGCACGTGCACCCGAATGTTTATAGCAGCAATGTCCACAATAGCCAAACTATGGAAAGAACCTAGATGTCCATCAACAGATGAATGGATAAAGAAGACGTGGTATATATACACAATGGAATACTATGCAGACATCAAAAGAAATGAAATCTTGCCATTTGTGACGACATGGATAGAACTAGAGGGTATTATGCTTAGCGAAATAAGTCATTCGGACAAAGACAACTATCATATGATCTCTTTGATATGAGGAAGTGGAGATGCAATGTGGGGGGTTTGGGGGGAGGTAGGAAAAGAAAAAATGAAAGAAGATGGGATTGGGAGGGAGACAAACCATAAAAGACTCAATCTCAAAAAACAGACTGAGGGTTGCAGGGGGGAGCGGGGACGGGAGAGGGTGGTGGGGATATGGACATTGGGGAGGGTATGTGCTATCATGAGTGCTGTGAAATGTGTAAACCTGGCGATTCACAGACCTGTACCCCTGGGGATAAAAATACATTATATGTTTATTAAAATAAAAAAAAATGAACAAAGGACACTTGGATACAAGTCCTGTGTTTAAGAAAAGCTTCTAGGACTGCACCAAGCTGTGCCTTTGAAGCATCGGATCTTAAAATGCTCCAGACTAGGCAGGGCAGGGTTGTGGTATTAAAGGGTGTGTGCCTTGGATGAATGACTCTTATCATTAAGTAATTTCTTTTTGAGTGATTAGCAATACCATGTTGGGTTTTTAGCAGTTTGAATCTGGTTGGCCATTTGGGCCAGTAGCCATATACACATAAGATTCATGCAAGTAGAGTTCAGGTTGCAGCAGATTCAGTAAGCCCGTGTAGTGTGTTGGCGGAAAGTGTGGGCTCTGGAGTCCCAGGGAGCAGGGTTGGCTTCACCACTTATCTTTGTATCTGTGCTTCCTTCTTTGCAAAGGGGAGACAGTAATAGTACTTATTCTGTAGGACTGCTGTGAGAATAAATAAATAAATAAATAAAAGCACTTATAACAACAACAAAAAAAGACATGGAGAACTTTTACTAGCACATTTTTAAGTGAAAGAAGGCTGAGAAAGCTACATACTGTATGATCCTAACTATGTGACATTCTGGAAAACACAAAACTAGTGACAATAAAATGATAAGTGGTTGCTAGAGGTCAAGGATAGGTGGGGAGCAGAGGGAGAGGGGAAGAGAGGAACAGGCAGAGCACAGATGTTTAGAGCAGTGAAAATACTCTGTATACTATTCTAATGATGGATCTGTGTCATTACACCCTTGTCCAAACCCACTGCATATACAATACTAAGAATGAACCCTTAGGTAAACTATGCATTCTGGGTTATGACATGTTAGTGTTCCTTAGCACAAAAAGTACTGTTCTGGTGAGTGATGTTGGTAATGGGGGAGTCTTTGTGTGTGTGTAGGAGCAGGAGGTATGGGAAATTTCTGTAGCTTCCCTTCCATTTTGTTGTAAACCTACAACTGCTTTAAAAAAAATGAAGTCGTTAAAAAATAGTAAACTCTAAGCTTTCACACTTTTTACATGGATGTTTTGGTTTAATTGGTCAGAAGGAATATAATTTCTAGCATATTGCAAATATTGACATTTTATTTTTTTAAGATGTATTTATTTATTCATTTATTTATTTATACAGCATGGGCAGGAGTGTGGGCAGAGGGAAAGAGAGAATCCCAAGCAGACTCCATGCTGAGCAATGAGCTCGATGGAGGGCTCCATCTCACGACCCTGAGATCATGTCCTGAGCTGAAACAAGGAGCCAGAGCCTCAACTGACTGAACTACACAGGCACTCCTTTATTTACGTTTTTTAAAGTAGGCTCCATGCCCAGAAGTAGCCCAATGTGGGGCTTGAACTCACGACCCAGAGATCAGAACCTGAGCTGAGATCAAGAGTTGGATGCTTAACTGACTAAGCTTCCCTAATGCCCCCAAAATATTGAGATTTTAAATAAATTTGTCTTATTACTCTTTTAAATGTATTAGGCAGAATATAAATACCAAAGTGATTTGATATTCATCATCATCCAATGAAGAAATCATGACCAAACTTCTCTTTTACAGTTTTTTCCCATTATTCTTTTCTCTCATGAAATCATATCCACTCCATTTCTCCTGTAGAATTTCATCTGTGTATAAGACATTTTTAATGCTTGAGAGCCTTTTATTTCCTATCCATCCTATGTCTCTGCAACAAAATGTTTCTATAACTTTTTTCAATCCTATGATCATAAGGTTCAAACTATTAAATTTTCTCCTACATTGAGTTTTCACAAATCTCTTTATTGTTATAGTTTCCTGTACCTGATTGATCAAAAGACACCAACAAATTTTATTACTCTGTAAATAAAAAAAAAAAGTTTTATCAAAGATGATTATTTTGATGGGCCAGAAGGAGTTTCAGAGTTTACGAAAGGAGGTTTGCAGGCATTGATTTGAATTGTTCTTTTACTTGACAAAATGGATTTTTTTTTCTTACCCCTCAGGGCAATGCACCATATTAAACTATAGGAAGACTGAAAGTTTTGGTAAAGTGGGAGAAGAGGAGAAGAGTCAGCCTGATGCCCCAGAGCAGGTGGTTACTTTCTCAGGCGGGTCAATGTCAAGAAAGGGTACAATTGCAGATTGATGATCCCCGGCCGAGGACCCGAGGCCAAGTCTTCGTCTACGTCCAGAGATGCACACACCCCGATTGGAAGATCGCTGGCTCATGTGAGGTTAGGCAAGATCCTTTATCCATAAAATGGAGAGTAATAAAACCTGCCTTGGAGTTGTGAGGATGAAACAGGACAGCGTGTGAACTGCTCACACACGTCATGCTATGTGAGCACACAGTAGGCAAACACCTTTGGAGTTGGATTTATTCTTTTGCTACTGTTACTGGCAGTAAACCTATCACTGATCATTAAGATAAGGGATAGATATTTGTTGCAAGTTTGCAACATACCTTTATCCCACTGAGTTGTAATGGCCTGTTTTCTTGTCCATCTTCATTCTCGGACTTGCTGGCCCCTTGAGGTTGGGGGACTGTCCCTTGTCAACCATAGATAGCGGAGGATCTGACCACAGTAAGTGATCAGGAAATGTTTGTTGACTGAATTAATGTGATTTCTTCTAATAGTGCCTATGCAACATTAAAACTAGAAACAGAAGTCATCTAAAAGAAGTGAAAACAGTTAGTTCACATCTGGCACTTCAAAAAAATAGCTCTTACTCAAGCTGGTTCGTTTTAGAGAAAGACACTTGGAGGAAGAAGCAAAGAAAAAATGGGCCAAACCACCCAGTTTGGCCCATTTTTTAAATTAAAAAAACAGTTTTTATTTGCACTGTTGCCCACATGGGGCCATCACAAAGCTCTGGTTGAGTGTTTCCTTGGGCCTACGGTCCACCATTTCCCCAAGGAGCTCAATGAAGACAAATTATTGTCTTGACCAAAAGAAAGAAAAACTTAGCGAGCAAAGGAAGAATTCTTTATAAAAACTGTTTGAGAGTTAATATGCTCATGAATGTCCAATTAAGTGTATTTTATTGAATTGAAAGCTGTTATAGTTTCTACAGCTATAAAATCAGTCTCCTGATGAATTCCAGAAACACTTCTGGTTCTAAAATTATGTGTACGCATAATTTCATGCATTAGAATTACCATATGCATACCATTAGTGGCCAATTTTCACTAGACTACCACATTTTCACCAGCGTTTTTTATTTTTTATGATTTTTTAAAGATTTTAAAATTTTATTTATTTGACAGAGAGAGATCACAAGTAGGCAGAGAGGCAGGCAGAGAGAGGGGGAAGCAGGCTCCTTGCTGAGCAGAGAGCCCGATGTGGGGCTCGATTCCAGGACTCTGAGATCCTGACCTGAGCCAAAGGCAGAGGCTTTAACCCACTGAGCCACCCAGGTGCCCTCACCAGGGTTTTTTTAAAGTAGGCTTCACCCACAGCATGGGGCTTCAACTCATAACCCTTAGATCAAGAGTCACATGCTTTACCAACCAAGCCAGCCAGGCACCCCACCAGCTTCTTTTTTTATTCAAATATTATTTTTCACAGCAGTGTAATGAATAGTAGTGCATCGAAAGCAGAAATATATTTTCAAGTGGTTGAAATGTTTACTTCATCACAAACTTACTTCTCTTTGGCTCGGTCTAATTTCTTTTAGATCTTTTTTTTTTTCTGTGTGTGTCTAATTTTTTCCCCTAGTTATAAATCCAAAATCTGCACAAGAAAATAAGCTCTGATTCACTGGAGTTTTGACGAATTTGGCAGATTGTACAGAATGTGTAGGGGACAGTAAAAAGCTGCGGATGTTGACGTCTGTGTTTTGCAAGCACTTCTGGGAGCTGACTGCGGACTTCTCAATCTGCATGATTAAGCAAGAAGTCATGTGGGTTTGACAACCACGAACCCTAAGGAACCCCATGCTCCTCATGTTACCTGCAGATCATCACCCTTTTAATCTGTGCAAGAAATTCCTTGAAAAACTATTAATATTGTTGTGGAAAACCATCAGTGCCCAGGTTGGATACTGACCTAGAGGTTGGGAAAATGTGTCTGGGACCCCTTCAGGGTGTGGCTTTTAGGAGAAGGAATCAGGAAAATAATGATCCAGGTAATCTGGCCCAGGAGCTGGAATTTGAGGCTACCAGCTCTCTTGCTGCTTATCATTCTTCCTTATCTATCATTTAATAGCCAACCAACGTTATTAACACACCCATTGGGGTGTGTTAGGTAGGCGCTGGGGGCAGAGAACTATACTAAGAGCTATAAGCCCCACTCAGAATCAGAGCTATTCAAAGTGTGAATATTGTCAAAATTCGGCGTGCCATGAGGTGGGAGTATGAGGTATGAGAGCCATACCTTGTAGCACAGAGACTAGACCCTAACATAGCATCTTCAAGGAGAAGAGGCTCTGGCCATAGGTGATCAGGAAGCTGGTCTGTTTCTAGGAACAGAGCCCTTTGCTTGTATAGGCCCCCATGTGAGTCGTAAAGATAGTCCAACCTTTAGCACTTCAGGTGGTTAGTGTGATTGATGGTTAAACTATAGTAGTTAAACTTAAGGGTCAAATCATTCTAGATTATGCATATGAAAGAGCGGGTCTTCAGAGAACCAGTCCAATACCCCTGGAGGGTTTTTCACAAATGAAACCCCAAGATTTGGGAAGCAGGACTGGGCAGGAACCAGTGCAGGCATTTAAAGATGGATTCAGGGGTGCCTGGGTGGCTCAGTCGTTAGGTGTCTGCTCAGGTCATGATCCCAGGGTCCTGGGATCAAGTTATGCGTTGGGCTCCCTGTTTGGTGAGAAGCCTGCTTTTCCCTCTCACACTCCCCCTGCTTGTGTTCCCTCTCTCACTGTGTCTCTCTCTGTCAAATAAATAAAGTCTTTAAAAACAAATAAAGCTGGATTCATTTAGAAACTGAATATTTTGAAAGAGGTGAAGACCACTGAATTACTTATCTAATATAATCCCAAATGCCCAGATACCTTTTTTCTAGAACTTAATCCCATCTCTCAGTGACAAGCTGTAGGAAGAAGAGAAATAGAGCAATTTTAGCACAAAACCTGATGGTGGGGCCAGCTGCAGGCCAAGACTGACTTCTGCCAGCAGGATAAAGGGGTGCGGTGAAGAAGACTGAGAACACCAAAGTCCCTTACTGGACATTATTTAAAGTGGGTGCTTAGCCAGTTCTCGGGACCTGGGATCAGGCAACAGTGTCCTGTGTTGTTTTAACTCAGTGAGCAACCGATTTACTGCTTGGGAGTTTTCCTCTGCTAATACCTGTTAAAAAAAAAAAAAAAAAGAATCCCACCTCCCCTGCCACCTCTGTAGGCCTCACCCCATACACTTGCACCCTTCCTTCTAGGCCACCCCACGGTGGAGTCATATGTTGCTTTAAAAGACAGATGAAACCCAGCTAATACTTCATATCTATGTGCCATCTCAACTTCCTTTGGGCATGTATATCTTGAAAGGTAAAACACATCTGTCTGAGATCTTAGGTCTTTGGAAATGATCTATATCTGGAGGTATTTAGGTGAAAATGCGAGTTTCAGATTTTTTAAGATTCTTTTGTTTTTTCATGTTGGAGAAGTGGTTTTATTTTCTTGCTTTTTATTTTTTTTTAATTCAAATTAACAAGCCATCTCTCTGCTAGAATTACAAAGCCACATGGCTCATCAAATTCATCAAGGAGGGGTACCTGGGTGGCTCAGTGGGTTAAGCCTCTGCCTTTGGCTCAGGTCATGATCTCAGGGTCCCGGGATGGAGCCCTGCTTTGGGCTCTCTGCTCAGCGGGGAGCCTGCTTCCCCCTTCTCTCTCTGCCTGCCTCTCTGCCTACTTGTGATCTTTCTCTGTCAAATAAATAAATAAAATCTTTTAAAAAATTCATCAAGGAATTCTTCCTCCATAGGTAAACCAGCCCCCCCACCCCAGCTAGTTCGGTATGTGTTCCTAATAACCACACACTTATTATTCCTTTTCTGTCCATCTGAACACACTGGCAAGATTATACAATGGATGTGTGTGCAGAGGAAAATAATTATTTGCCCAGCCCTAACATAGAGTATTATGGCAAGGAGGCTGTAACAACCAAGGAGGGGTTTATTTAAGTCTCTATCCCAGCAGACGCATATTCAAACCAATCTGTTGGGGGAATATCATGTCCAAATAGTGAAGATAAATTCTGGATGAGTGATTTCGAATTCTGGGCTTTGCCGGCAGAACAGCCCGATGAGCCATGCCGTGAGCCTAGCTCAGTGACCAGCTCCGTCCCACATGCTAGCGTACGTGAAGCTCCAAGATATTCCCAAAAAGGCACCCAATTCCTCTCCCATCTTTGTTCGTCTCTGCCAGCCTTGCAATGCAACATTTTTTTTCATCAAAGAAAAATTCAGTGCCTGGCCTGAATATCTCGATTTTTCCTATTTGCATCTTGATCTCTGTGTGGCTTGTGGCTGCTCCTTCCTTTAATGGAGTCGTGGCCCCGCTGCTCACTGATGTACACTCAAACCCAAGTCTTTGAGACTTGGGTTGGGGACCACAGATGCCGAGACTCATAATCTTGTTTTTTTTTTTTTTAAAGATTTTTATTTATTTATTTGACATAGAGAGAGAGAGAGAGAGAGAGAGAGATCACAAGTAGGCAGAGAGAGGGGAAGCAGGCTCCCCGCCGAGCAGAGAGCCCGATGTGGGACTCGATCCCAGGACCCTGAGATCACGACCGGAGCCGAAGGCAGAGGCTTAACCCACTGAGCCACCCAGGCGCCCCCTGAGACTAATAATCTTGATCGTACATCTAATTGGGTTTACAGTTCTTGTTGTGCCCACGAGACCTGAGTGAGCCTTTAGACATTTATAATCTGGGGTAAGTTTCTTGTTTCATTCAAGTCGAAAGTACAAGGGCTACTTTCTCTTGTAAGAGAGTTTTTGTAGTTATTGCTTTGTTTTTAATGAAATCATTTTTACTATGTATTTTTAGTACAAAGTCAGCAGGCTCTTACAGAAACAGCATATAAACAACAAGACCACTAACGCATCACATACCCAGGGCAGGCACAAAGAATGAACATCTTCATATGTCGATAAAGATGCTGTACTTTTTCTACAACATCATCTTTTTGTGTAAAATTCTACGAATTAATCCAATTTACAGAGTTTTTTTTAAAAAAATTCATCTTTTAAAATAAGGTAGGTCTGGGGCTCCTGGGTGACTCAGGCAGTTGGGTGTCCGACTCTTGATTTCAGCTCAGGTCATGGTCTCAAAGTTGTGGGATCGCCCAGCATTGGGCTTCAAGCTCAGTGTGGAGTCTGCTTGGGATTCATTCTCTCTTTCTCTCCCTCTGCCCCCTCTACCCCCCATCTCTGCTCTTGCTCACGTAGGCTCTTTCTTTAAATAAATAATCTTTAAAATAAATAAAATAATCTAGGTCTTATAAATATTTAATCACCTTTTCACATGTGTAACGTAGGACTACTGTGGTTTGAGAAAAATCAGGTAATTACGGTTGTACTTAAGTGTCCCTAAGAGTAGTCCCAGATGTCCTCCACAAAAGTACTTCACCCCAAGTTATTAGAGGTGTGTGAAAATCATGTGGTTTGCTTCTTGAAATGTCTATGCTTCTACTGATAATTTATAAATGCATTGTTAATGCAGTTCACATAATTTTTTGATGTAACCTCTCTCTTCCAAACCTCTGTATGAAATCAAGGAGCTGTTTAAGAACTTTTAAATGTTATTGGCCAGACAATCAAAACTTCCTACCACCCTCGTGGGCCGCTATAGCTCCTGAAGGCCCCCTTCACTCCAAATGTCTTCTTCCCTACGTGGCTGTCATGCTTGGCAATTTTGTTGTTCCCGCTCTGGGTATTTGCTAAGTGTTATGGGTTGGGGGCTGGCCCTTGAGGAGCTTGCTGCATGAGGGGGAAACTGCAATCGAAGCAAATCATTTCTTTGACCTGAAGATTCCATCATAAGGCAGTGCGGCTAACGTGATCTCAGAAATACGGGATTCATGGGTGCTAATGGACCCATGCCTTCTCTCTGGTAAGCCAGCCGCCACTCTTTCTTTTTCTTCTTCAAAGCCCCAAAGGCTGAACCTTTTTTTCTTTGCTTTCCTAAATTTGCTGCCATGGCCACACATGGCCACCAACAATCCTTTCAGACGGTGGAAGGGAATGCAACCCGTCTAGGGCTCCCCCCAGCTTTTCTGTCACCTACCTGTCCCTTCCTTCCTCCCTTTCTTCCTCTCTTCCTCCCTCCCTCCTTCCTTCCTTCCCTTCTTTTCTCCTTCCAAGATTTTACTGGATTCACTCTAGGGAAACCGATAGAGCTTTTGAAAAATAACAAGAGGAACGAAACTGGAGACACTCCAGGAATCTTGTGACTTCCTCATGGTAGTCATTTCTGCATGTGTGTTTCTTCACTTCCTCTCCTTAGGTTGTTGTGAAAGCAGAGCTGAGTGGTACAGGGCAGAGCCTCTGGGACCAGACCACGTGTTGGGATTTGGATGCCGCCACCCACATGACCTTAAGCAAGTGACTTAACCATTCTGTGCCTTGGGTTTCTCATCCATAAAATGGAGATAAGAGGAGTACTTACCTCATAGGGCCCTGAGGGCTTAATGAGTTAATTATCTGTAACATACATAAACAAGTTATAAATACCATGTAAGTACATTAGCTGTCATTACTTTTAAAATTCGGGAAATCCCAGGTGCCTTTTGGTTTGGCGATGACTTTTGCCATATTTAAGTGCCACAGTTCTCACATCCCAGAGTTACTCCCAAATTTCTCTCATAGAAACAGAAAATAAGAGTAGGTTATACTTTCACTGAACTTTAATCAGATTTTGCCTAGGTATTTTTTGCAAAATAAGATAGGCTAGGAGAGCCACACCAATGGAGGTGGCAGGAAGTGGAAACGTTTTCTGACTCATATCCTACGATATAGGCAGCCACTATCCCCACCAGTTATGGGGATTTAGGAGGGATGTACAGGCCAGAGCCAAGACTGGGCTCTAGATTCTCCAAGGAAAAGGAGGGTCTTACTCTTTAAATACCCTTGGCATTTGGCCCTTCTTGATGTTCTGAATAACTATATCTTCATCCTTGTGCCAGTCATTCTGTTTCGTGATATGGAGAATGAAAAAAATACAACTTCACATATGTGGCTCTTAGAATTATCTTATTATCTAACAATTTGATCAATAGGGCACTCTCTTTTTTAAATTTTTTTATTTATGAGAGAGAGAGCACAAGCAGGGGGAGTGGCAGGCAGAGGGAGAAGCAGGCTCCCTGCTGAGCAAGAAGCCCAGTGTGGGACTTGATCCCAGGACCATGGAACCATGACCTGAGCCAAAGGCAGACGCTTAACTGACCAAGCCACCCAGGCACCCCAGTAGGGCACCTCTCAAAAGCATAATCGAAACACAGCGATAAAGAGCTGTCATTCAGGTTTCCTGACTTAGCTAGAGTTAAGAAGATTATTCCTGCTTTCATTCAAGGTTATAAAGTCCTTCTTTTCTGACTAAAGTGTTTGTCTCAAACACAGTTGGAGGTATAGCTTTTTAAATAAATAAATAAATAAATATGCTACAAACATGTGTGTTCAGGGTGCCTGGGTGACTCAGTGGGTTAGTCTCTGCCTTCGGCTCAGGTCATGATCTCAGGGTCCTGGGATCAAGCCCTGCATCAGGCTCTCTGCTCAGTGGGGAGCCTGCTTCCCCTTCTCTCTCTGCCTGCCTCTCTGCCTACTTGTGATCTCTGTCAAATAAATTAATAAAAATCTTTTTTAAAAAATCAGTTAAACATGTGTGTTCAGGCTTCTGTGCAGATCTTTGGATAGGTACCAAGGAGTGTGATTGTCGGATCATATGGTAAGGGCAAGTTTAGTTTTGTAAGAAACTTCCATACTGTCTTCCAAAATGTTTGAACTGTTCCGTATTCCCTCCAGCAATGAAGACAATGAATTGGCAATTCCCTGATGACATATGACGTGGAACATCTTTTTATGTGCTTATTCACCATCTGTGTATCTTCCTTCCTTTTTATTGAGGTATAATTGACGTTAACGTTATATTAGTTTCCAGGATGCAACATGATGATTCCATATATGTAGACATTGTGAAACGATCATAATAAGTCAAGTGAATATCCATCACCACACATAGATAAAAAATTTTTTTTTCATATTGAGAACTTTTAAGATTAACTCTTTTGGCCACTTTCAGATATACAATATGGTATTGGTAACTATAGTCACCTAGTGGTACGTGACATCCCCATGACTTATTTATCTTATGATTATTAGTTTGTACCTTTTGAGTCCCTACACCCATTTTGCACCCCCCTCCCATCACCCTCCTTGGTCTCTGTCAACCACGTATCTGTTTTTTTGTATGAGCTTGTTTTTAGATTCCACATATAAGTAAGAGCATATTTCTTTGTCTGACTTACTTCACTTACCACCATGTCCTCAAGGTCCATCCATGTGGACCTACCTTCAATGATTTCCCTAAGCCCTCAATCATTTTTAAAAAGTAAACCAATTTCTAAGCGTATTAGAGGTCGGTATTTCCTAAAAGTATCCTAGGTTCAGTCAAATATATTGACGTGCTGTGATGAGTTAACCTTCTGTGTCAACCTGACTGGGCCACAGGGTGCCCAGACACTTGTCAAACATTATTCTAAGCGTGTCTGTAATAGGGGTTTTGGGTGAGTTTAACATTTGACTTGGGAAACCCAGTAGGCAGATTGCCCTCCCCAGGGTGGGTGGGCCTCATTCAGTCAAGGGAAGACCTGAATAAAACAAGGGTCTGAGCCGCCCACAAGTAAAAGGGAGCTCCTCCTGTCTGATGGGCTTGAGCGGGGACTCATCTTCTCCTGCCTGTACATTTCAACTGAAACATTACTCTTTTTGGGTTTTGAGCCCATCAGCTTCCAGACGGGATCTTAACATGACCAGCTTTCCCAGGTCTCACACGTGCCAACTCACACTGTGGATCTCGGGATGTGTCAGCCTTCATAGTCCCATGAACCAGTCCCTTAAAATAAGTCTCCTTTTGTATTAATATACACACCCTAGTGGTTCTGCTTCTCTTAAGAACCCTACTACACATGCATTTGGAAATTGCCTCTTTGTTAGCTATGATGGGGGTAACCTGGCCAGGTAGACCAGAAGCTGCTGGATCTAGCACTTAGTGGGGGAGGGACATGGCTGAGATGGGGCAGTGATGCTGGGGTGGGCTTCCCCATCCATGGGCACGTGGTCAGAAGGGCAGGATCACATCTACCCAGTTCCTCAGTGTCTGGCATGGTGCTTACACAACAGCATTATTTGTGAAAGGAATGAAGCTTTCAGCAACCTTCCAGGGAACACCCTCCTCCATTTGAAAGTTTTCTGATTAAATATTTAAATGTTAAGTTGAAGCACCTTCACTGATGGGGACAGGTATTTGATTTGGCTGGGGGTGGGAGATACTAGAGTGCAGGGGAAGCAAACAAAGGAATTTAAGCAGAATAGTAATCTGACTTGGGGTGGTGAGACATAAAGGGAAACTGGTTGGGGGTTGGGGAGACCAGTTATGATGACAGCAATAGGGCTGGACAAGAGTAGATGAGCCCACGGGCTGGTCTGGGTGGTAGGGACTGAGGCAGGACCAACGGGACTAGTGATCACTAGCACGTGGTCACGAAGGAGGGCAATGCCAAGCCTGACTTCCGAGTTCCTCACTGGAGTAAATGGGCACTCTTCTCTGAGGTAATTTAGGGGGAAGAACAGATATTGGGCAGGATATGATGTCTGACATTTGGGATGTATTCTATTTGAGGCAGCTGGGACTTGTTCAGTGGACAGTTGCATTCTGTATAGGGGGCACAGGAGGTGGTCAGGACTAAGCAATGGGATCGTGGGTTACTAGCAGAGTGGTTGTAATAGAAGTCGGAGAGATTGAGTAGGACATGAGAAGGGCAGGGAAGGAAAAACGCAACACTGAGAGCCACAACCATTTAGTGAGACACTGAGGCAGAGGAGGTCACAAAGGGGATGAGAAGGAAAAAAATCAGAGAAGTAGAAAAGAACTGGGAGAAAATGGAGTCTCAGAAGCCAGGGGAAAGACAAAAGAAAGAAAGAAAATTTTCCCCAGCTTCTCACTTCTCCCTGCAGACAGGAGGCCCTCGGCACCCGCTGAGTTCTCTCTCCAGGCAGAAATGCTTCCCTGGGAGTCGCTGGTGACATCACCTCTGGGTTTCTCTCCCATGGGATTCTCAGGCTTCTCTGGATAAAGCATTTCTCCCCTGGGCATGGAGGGCCCTTCTCCAGCCACATGGCTGTGGCTCTGGGGGTCAAAGGCCCTGCTGGTCCCCACTCAGCTATTCACGGTTCTGTTCTGCCATAGCCAGCCTGGGCAGTCAGGGTGCCAAAGCTCCAGGGGAATTTGTGACAGAGTGAGGGGGCATCGTTCCCTCCCCTTTGAGCCACAGTTTGTCAGAGGTGTGGTATTTGTTGATGGGATCTCCAGGTTTGGGGCATCCACTGGTGGAATATTCTAGAAGCACTCACTATGGTATGCTGAAAACTCCTACTTCCTTCCAATGAGTATGTGCTGGTAGCTTAGGAGTTTGTTGTATACTCAGTTCCTTTTCTCAGATTGTGCTCTCTCCTGGGAGGCCCCTGCAGATATGACTTCGGTGGAAAGTCCTATCCCATTCCCCCCACATGTCCAGATCCAGCCAGCAGTAGCCAGGGCTGGAGTCTCAGCTCCGCAGCTCCTCGGATCCTGTGGAACCGTTCTCTGTTGAGTCTGTGCTGCTACTTCGGCAACAGATGTGAGCCTCACCAGTGGACACTAGAGGCCACGCACGCAGCAGGATGAGCTCCTGTCTACATAAGGGTAAGGCCTGGTGTGGATGAGCGGACGCCTCAGTAGTTAGGTCATCCTTCACTTCTGCCAGATACCTTCACTGGAGTCAGACTCCAGCAAGTCAATGAATCCAACAGGAAAACTAAGAGTTCTAGACCAAAAGAACAGACAAATTCTTTCAAGAGGGTAGGCTGTGAAGGAAAGAAGAAAGATATAGATGGTAGGAAGCTACAGGCAACCATGAAGTTGAACTTGGGGGGCCTTTTTTTTTTTTTTTTACAGTGGGAGAAGTTTGAATGGAAAACAGATACTATAATTTATTTGTGTTGTTTATACTCCCTTCTGTTTTTGTGGTCCAGTTGGTTCTCTTACATTATTTACTGAGTCTATACCAAACATATGATGATTTTCTGTAACTTGTACAAATCCAACAGCAACAGCCATGATCACTTGGGCCTCTTTGGTGTTTTGTCCTGTTCTGACCTGGGAAAGGAAGCGGCCAAGGTGCCATCAGGATACAGTCTTTGGATGCATGGTGGCATTGGGAGCACAGTCCCTCGCTACACAGACCCTCTGAGGAACCAGATCTTCAGCTCTGAGGCACGTGGAGAGAAGTGGAAGGCAGGGCTCCAGGGTGCTTCTTGTCACCCTGCTGTCACGAAGGAGATGGACCACAACTGGCCTGGTTCGGGGGTCACAGAGCAGTCTTAACTGGCTGTTAAGACCAGCTCCCTGTTTTGCTCGTTTTCTGGTTTTACATTTATATTTCATTTTATTATTATTAAGATTTTATTTATTTATTTGACAGAGAAAGATCACAAGTAGGCAGAAAGGAGGCAGAGAGAGAGATGGGGAAGCAGGCTCCCCGCTGAGCAGAGATCCTGATGCAGGGCTCGATCTCAGGACCCTGGAATCATGACCCAAGCAGAAGGCAGAGGCTTTAACCCACTGAGCCACCAAGGTGCCCCTCATTTTATTATTTTAAAAAGAAAATTTTGAGTGTAGTTGACACAGCATGTTAACATCCGTTTTCGGTCTGCAACCAGCTTCTTGCTGGCCTCCCCACTTCCTGCCTTCTCCCTGCCCCCCTCTCCCCACCAGCTGCAGGCTCCTGTCTCTCAGCTGGTCTTTCCGCCTCACTTTCTCCTGTGGGGGCAGCGGTGATGATTTTTTAAGCTCTTTTCCTCCCCCACTTGGAGTATAATTTACCGGACATGAGATTCACCGTATTAACCATTTTCAAGTGCCCAATTCAGTGGCTTCTAGAATATTCACAAAGTTGTGGGCCCGTCACCACTTTGTAAATTCCACATTTTTGCTTTGACCTTTTAAGCCCACGGGAAGGAGGGATCGGGTGAACCTTGAGAGGAACAAGAGTTCTAGTGTCCAGAGGCATTCACGGCTTGGAGAGGGAAGCCCCTTGTTTTGTACTTTCTATTTAAAACTTTTTCCTCCTCGCAGGCCATGTAAAGAAAGATGGCTTTATTTAGCATCTTTATTTATGTACTAATTCCATCTCATTCATTCAGCATATTTAGAATCTCTTCGAGGCCAGTTAGGACTGACGACCCAGAGGTGAGTAGAGTAAGTGGTCACTTTTGCGGTTCCGGCTGTGGAGTAGACGACAGGAAGACAACCATTATGGGAGTCAGGGGCAGTTTCTCTGAGCTATTGGTGTTGAGGGTGAAGCCTGGAGCTGAGTAGGGTCAGCTAGGAAGGGTGCTGTATCCAGGTATTAGTTCAGCTATGTGTGGACAGGGCAGAGGAAGCTGCATGGGGTGAAGACACGGGCAGGAAAAGGAATGACAACCTTGAGGACCTAGGATCTGGCGAGGCTGAAGCACCAGGAGCTGTGGGAGAACGGAGTAAGATGGCGCCGGGTTGGGGGCAGTCTCACAGTAATTCACCTCACAAATGAGAATCCACAGAAGAGGTTAACATGGTGATGACAGAATCCATCCACTATGTGGAAACTGGCTGGGAGGCCCTTACAGGGTGAGGAAGGGAGACTGTTTGAGTTAGGATAACAGTCATGAAGATGGGGAGGAGGGAAGAGATTTCAGTGACATTCGGGAGGTGGAGTTGGCAGGAAAGGAGATCTTTATGCTCACTGAAGCAACAGGGTGAGTGGTGAGATAGGGAACTCTGGTGAGAAACAAGTTTGGAAGGAAGGGTCACAAGTTCACTTTAGGACAGGTTGACTTTGAGGAAGCATCTGTGTGGAAAGGTCAAGGTCATTAGTACGTGATATCTGGCAGCTCGGAGGACAAGCCATGGCCAGAGACAGAAAGGTAGAAGAGGCAGGAAGTAACCATAAAATCATCCTTCATGTATCATGATATCAGAGTGTCTATTTACCTGTCTTTCTTGCTATCTCAGTGATTCTCAATTTTGTTTGCCCATTCCTAGACCGCATGTACACTGCTCCTCCCAGGAACGTCTCTCATGGTGTACAGGGATTCACCCTCTCTACAGGCTCCTTGAGGGTGGGAGGGTGTTGCTTATCTTTGCATCCCCAGTGTCCAGAACACATTTTAAGAAACTCACTAGTTTTCTGACTGATGACTGACCAACAGATCACATGAATCAATGGTCACGTTGGAATCCACATAAAAGCACCAGTCCAAGATAATGGTTGACATCAGTCTCCAATGTTGCAGTACCCATTGTTAGAGTTATTATAATCTTTAGTTGTTTATAAGAAAAATACAACATCATACAGGACATCAAAATGAGAGCAGCTTAAAAAGTACACCATTAAGATATATAAATGGAGTATCACAGAAATTCAGTTGTTTAAAAGCATCGCCTTTATCAGCTAAAGAAATGTCTCCAGGAAGCTTCTGAGGGCGTGCCTCAAAGGAACAGAGGTCACTGGCTGTCACATAACATGGAAGAGCGTGGCTCAGCTTGGGAAGTCAAGAGAAGCTACCCCCTTTTTTTTTTAACGTTTCCAAAAGTGTGAGTAAACTCAATCATTTCAACTCAAGTTGCACTGTTGACTGATGACTTCAGGTCAGCTGTGGAGCTGGTTTCTACAAGGCATCCTCAGCCAAGCACAACTCCAGGAGGGAACAGAACAGGCTCTTGTCTGTTGTGGGCTTCGAGGTGGCGAGCACCCCACTGGGGCCCCCACGCACCCCAAGGCTTCAGCAGGCCCAGCACAAGGGTTAGGATCATGGCCATGAGCTTCTCTACACAGCAGGGAAGCAAGACTTGCCCTCATCCATTTATACCCAAATGCACAGGCTTCAGTCTGAATTCCCAAGCAGGAAATCGTGTAGTAAATCAGGGTGACCATTTCTCTTCCCTTCTTTGGGCAAACATAGTTATGTGTGTTTCAGTTACAAGGGTAGGAAACGGTTTGAACATTATTAGGCCCAAAGCATCATTAAATATGAAAAATGACCCAAAGCATCGTTTCTGCTTGTGTAAGTGAACAGAGGAAGCCGATGTTAGTCCGTACCTGGGAGGGAGAGGGCTGTGGGCGCAGCAAGGAAATCTGACTCAGAAACAAGTGAATGGCTCTAAGATAAGAATCCAAAGCAGAAACATGGGCTCCAGGAAAGGGAAAGTATAGAACAGGAAGGGCAGAAGCAGAGAAGGTTATAAGGAGGATGTGGTCTTGGTTCAAAACAAAATATCTATTGCTTTAAAAAAAGCAAACAGGAAATCTGCTAGACCTTAGTTATGAATGTTGTTTTTAAAAGAATATATTTTTATTTAAAAGAATATATTTTAAAAGAATATATTTTCGTACTTAAATTATACAGGAAGAAGAAAGCTAGTGCTTGTGGTTGACGGCTGCTGTGGCTGAGAGCGATGCCCTCGCCTTTTTACAGGAAAGTCACTGTTGCTCACAGCCACTTCCCTGAATACGGAAGAGCGCCGCTTCGTCGAAAGGGAGAAAGAGCAAGCGTCCACAAACAGCGAGCTCTAGAACTACATGGAGGAAAAGTCTTACTTACTTAATTCCCAGAGCCTGGACCTATTTGGAGAGCAGGCTGGTCACACAACTGACGAGGACAAAGGGGCTACTGGACCCTCATCTCAGCTCTGCCAGCCTCCTTCTGCTTATGTCAGCCTGGAAAATAACTGAGCTCTTCCCATCTTTCATCATTAGAGGTGGTAAACTATAATGAATACAAGGTTGGTTCTGGGCTAGTCTTACTTAGGACAGCAGCCAAACCAGAAAGGATGTGTGTGCCCATTCTATGCTCCAGGAGAGGGCAGCACCACATAAAAATTACTCTCAAGGAGAACCTGAAATGTACCATCTTTTGTCTATTACCGCAAATTTGCTATGTTGTTGAATGATTGTTATTTGGTACCACTAAAATGGGTGCCTTCTCCATACGGGGTATCTAGAAATATTGGTGGGGGCACCTGGATGGCTCAGTAGGTTAAGCATCTGCTTTCAGCTCAGGTCATGATCAAGGGGTCCTGGGATAGAGTCCCATATCTGGCTCCCTGCTCAGCAGGGAGTCTGCTTCTCCCTCTCCCTCTACTTCTCCCTCTGCCTCTCTCTCTCTCTCATGAATAAATAAATAAAATCTTAAAAAAGAAATATCGGTGGGCAATCCTGGCAAACAACTGAAGCTCTAACCATTTTAAGACTTACAGTTGAAGGAAAGCGTGGCTTGAGTCTCTCCCAAGAGCCTTCCTCCTCGTGTAGGTGTCTTGGGTGTGTGTGGTGTTTATTGTGGCTTTGCTTCCCTTTCTAACATGAAATCTCCACATTTTGTATTGGAAGCAAATAAACTGGGCGCATAACATAAAGCCTCACTACGTAACACAGCAGCATGCAAGTGCTGTTTGAAAGACTGTATCCTGGAATGCAGCTAAAGTGATTTCATCTTTCTACTGGCAAAAAGACCTCATCATAAGCAGTTTCATTCATAACATGGACAATTTAACCAAGATCCCCAGGAACATATCATGGGAAAAACTCTTACGTATTAATGAACTTACATTTTAACAGTTATTTGATCAATTAATTATCAAGTGATTTCCTTCCTTTCCACTCCCACTTTCATGAAGTCTCAGCATATTTACGCTGTTACAGTATTTGTGCTAAAAATTTATTTATTTTAGAGAGAAAGAGAAATGACCCAGGAGCGGCAGAGGAGAGAATCCTCAAGCAGACTTTCTGCTGAGCTCAGAGCCCCACACGGGGCTTGATCCCATGACTCGTGAGATCACGAACTGAGCCAAAACCAAGAGTCCAAACTTAACCAACTGAGTCACCCAGGTGTCCTGCTGTTACAATATGTATTTGCTGAAAATTAACTTAAAAAGTATTTTGGGTTATTACACAAATGAGTTCTGGTTTTATTTCTGTTGAGGATTACTCTTTGATATGCCCGTATGTAACAGAGACAAAAGTCACCCTATACTTATTCAAAGTCTAGAGTCCAGATGAACTTGTATTTAAGAAAACTTCTCAGCTAAATTTCTGTCTGCTAATATATTTCATTTCTTTCTTTCTTTTTTTTTTAAAGAATTTATTTATTTGACAGACTGAGTGAGAGAAGGAGAGAGAGCACAAGCAGGGGGAGCAGCAGGGGGAGAAGACGGAGAGGGGGAAGCAGGCTTCCCCCTGATGCGGGAAGCCTGATGCGGGACTCGATCCCAGGACCCTGAGATCATGACCTGAGCCAAAGGCAGAGGCTTAACCCACTGAGCCACGCAGGCACCGCTCTGCTAATGTATTTCTAATAATTCAAACTTATCACAAGGTAAATGCCAATCGCTAGAGATGGCAGTAGGTGCAAACGACAGAATCAAATTCAAACAGTATAGTCATGTCAACTCCCCTATTTAAAAAAAAACCCTGTCTACCCTGCCATTTACCCCATGCAATTATAAACAAGAATTTTAAGCTTTCATAGACAGGATTGGAAATTATTCTCAATGAGGACTTTGGAAGTAATGATGCCAAATGGGGGGATTGGGGGGTGTGGGGGACGACTCTGTGGTCACATGCTTTTCCCAGAATTCCTGAATTTGACCCTAAAGGAGCCCACACCACTCCACCCATACCCGAATTTTGATCTAATTCAAAGTTAAGTTCAGCAGACACTTAGGAACAATAGCCATGTTGAAGATACATATGTTGATAAGTTCTGTTGAAAGTCAGTTTTGAGATTGAAAGTTTGAGTTTGGAATTGGAAATCTGCCCCCCAGAAGCAGTGCCAACAGGGACGCACGGACACACGTTCCCAAGCCAGCTTACAAAAAACTTTAAATTCAGAAATTTGTGAAATCTAGAACTGACAGTTCTAAAGAACCCGATCTCCATCTATAACTGTGCTTCTGTGTGAAAATTTGTCACAGTATTTTCCAGATTTCACATCTGGGATATTAGGACCTTAAACAATTTTTAAAACTTGCAGCTGTGGCCCGAACAGAAGGAAATTTAGAAGCCCACCTCTCCCCTCACTACTGTTCAAGGCACTGGGGGGAGGGCGGGGGGGGGTAAGTCTGTGATTTGCCAGAGTCAATAGAGCTGGGCACCCACTGAGCTGGGAGGTCCAGGGGGAGGGGGAGGGGAAGACCAGGGAAGTTGGTGGGGCAGCAGCAGAGGCAGGGCAGGGTAGTTGGGGTGGTATTATTCCAATCCTCTCCTCCCTTAGGTTGCTCTTTCTTCCCATTGCACCTCTGTTCTGTGTGAGCTGGAGGCAGAGGAAGTCTCTGGAAATAAGGGAAACCTCCCGCCCTCCCCCCACGTCCACCCCCTAACAGGAATGATGGCTGGGGGTAGGGGTGGCGCTACCACCTGTTATTTTGGGTCTCTGTCTGGGGGAGGTGGAGACCTAGAGACTGGAGGAGGAAGGAGCAGGCTGAGGAAAGGGAGCCAAAGGGCTTTTCCCTCCTATCTTCCTCCCTGCCCACTCTCCCCCTGCTTCTACCTGGTCAGAGCCCCCCCCACAGCCCGTTGGTGCTGAGCTGGGGTGACAAGTCTGCCAGGATGGGGATGGGCGGGGGGAACTGTAATAAAAAGATGGAGTTCCCCAGCAGCATGGAGAGGGAAGGGACTTTCTGTGGCACCTGGCCAGGCAGCAGTCAGCCGGACATTTGTCAGGCTCTTTGCATCCCAAGGGTGGCGGGACACAGGCGACAGCATCCCCTGCTGGGGGTCCATACCATACTGCACTGAATAATCACAACGCTTTTCCGTTCTGCTTCCCTAACGGGTCAGGAACGAGTGCCGAAAGCTCATCCGTATTTTCCCACAGCAAATTTTGGGCTAACATATTGGGGGGGGGCGTGTCACATGTAAACTTAAGGAGAACATGGAACATAAAATCAAATTCCTACAAGACTCGAGGCCCCTTAATGAGTTCTGTACGGTGCCTAGAGCAGGGCTGACGATAAATATTTAACAACCTCTCATTGGATATCAACTGCAGAAGAACCTATTTTTAAAAATCTCCACTGTTTATTACTGGCTGCTCCTTTAAATACATCCTGTGACAAACCTGACGTTTATCGGATCAGTCAAACAAGGGAAGATGAGCTGGGTGCAAAGAACCCTGGATGAGAAGTGATGAGGAAATCTCTGTAGCTTTTCCTAACTTAGAGTTTACATTTGATAGTGAAGTTGACTGTATATATTAGCAACCTAATAAAAACCACTAAAACCGTCCATGGAAAAATACGTTGGTGGTTGAGAAAATAATTTTCTTTTGCGTTAGTCCTAACCATTTTTGGTACTCCCATCAATGCTCTTCATCATTTTTGCTTATTTGAATCGAGGGTGTATACAGAATCCCTCCAAACTGTAACAAGTGCCTTAATTTTCTGAACCCACGGCCAAAACCAAATAGCGCCTTTTCTGGAATTGTGAAGCAAGCCTTGTATCTGTTACCCTGTAAAAAATCGAGAAAATTGGATCTCTCCAGTAACAAAACCTTCCATCCTCCACACTTCACCTCCCTTTAAACCATCAGATAAGAACATTAGATATTGCTTGCACCCAATATTTCATTTAGTTTAAAACCCTTTTAAGTGTGGATTTTGATACCAATTCCCTGTTCTTGGCTAAACGCTATGTAGTATTTGTCAGTGGCCCTGGACAGGGGCTAGAAGAGTGGTTATACTTCAACCATGGGCCAGGTGATTTTTATTTATTTCTTAACTGAGCTTGATCTCAGGGTGAAACATTCAGCCTTATCTAAAAGACATAAAAGTAAATATTAAGTTAATTTAAAAAAACTCTTGGGTGACAAAGGGCATTTTTTGGTACTCTCTTTGTCAAACACCACGCCCAAGGTCCTTATTCCCCTGCTGATTCTGGACTCTGTCCTCCCACCACCAATTTTGCATTTCCTGGAAAAAAACACTTGGACGAATGCCATTTTTCATAGTGCACAGATAACCAAAGTATATCAATAAAAAAGATGGCACATACGGTCTGAAGGTGTGGCCCATAATACCAACACCCTGCCACTTCACCTAAGTACTTTATGACTGAAAAAGGTACAAACCAGGTAACTTCTCTGTGCCTTTTTCTTGTAAGCTGTGGGAACGCTGTCCATCATGAAGGATCCCATGGGGGATGATCGCGTGGGGCCATCAACAACCCTAGTTCTTATTTCAGGCTTCCACAGCATTGAAGGGAAAGGGCAATTTTATTTTCATCATGGCATGAATCCACTCCGATTGTAGTCCTTGACCCAGTCCCTATAGGAGTCTACAAAGTATCTTTCCTGATTCTGGATTCAGATATTAAATTAAAACCGATGTGCAAAACTAAACAAACAAAAATCCGCCACCAAAACATAGCCTAACCCTCCAAAAAAAAAAAAAAAAAAAAAGAAAACAATGTCCACGGTTCCATGTCCTTATCCTAAACTCTTTAAAAAAAAAAAAAAAAAAAAGAACAGATCCCCATTCCTCCTTAACCTGTGGTTGTCTCCAGGTTCAAAGAGGCCAGTGCGAAGAAGCAGAGGTCTAGAAGTTCCTGGGGTGGTCTCCACGCCCCCTCTTGGGCCACTCCTCATCCACCCACCTGTGCAGGACCTTCTCCACGTCAGCCCTGTGGTACAACCTGCACAGCTCCATCAGCTGACCCACCGGCCTCTGGCTGTTCCGCAGCAAGAATTCCAGGGTGGGGCTCTGAGGCCTCTGCTCCAGGAAACACAGTTCATCATAGGGCATGCCCCATTTGCTGGCAAAATTCCTCCAGTTTTTTACTGTCGGGTGACATGGATCCAGCTTTATCCTGATGACGTCAAGTAAGTCCTGATCATTGAGTAAGTCACTTATGGTCGGGGCCCGGAGTGAG
Organism: Martes martes; assembly: GCF_963455335.1. NCBI lineage: Eukaryota > Metazoa > Chordata > Mammalia > Carnivora > Mustelidae > Martes > Martes martes. The sequence goes on from NW_027666524.1 coordinate 29,203, forward strand.
CAGGAGGGACAAGTACAGTTCTCCTTGCAGGACTCGCCTCTGCTTACATCTGCGGGGACAAGCAATACAGCCCACAGGTCAGCCAGAAAGTGAGCGCGTGTGTCCACCTCTCCCGTCCTCGATTTTCCTGCTCACATGCCAACAGCGCTGGTGCGTGTGTCGCACGGCGGATCCTATCAATACTCAGATACCTTCAGGATACTCATTCCTAGAGCCTCGCACAACAAACGGGGCATTCTTGACAGCCAAGGGATGGGGGGCTTTGCTGGAAGCACCAGTGGGGTTTTATATAGCTAGGCTCCCTTTCTTTTGGAGGCTGAGTCTCACATCATGCATTTGCAAGACTGCTGGCTGGAATGTGGGTTCTGAGGAGCGGGGCTGTCTCCGAGCAGGAGTCACACTTGCGGTCCCACAGGTAAACCAGTCCAGACTTGCAGGTAAACCAGCCCAGACTTGCCTGAACCTCCACTCTTACCCCTTCCAAGTTACAAGTTGGCCCTGACAGCTTTTTAATGCCAAACACTGCACAATGGGGTAGGAAGGATTGTACAGCTCTTCAAAAGGCCTTTAAACACACTCACACATTGAAAACTGGAATATCTACTCCATACGCATGTTTGAAACGGAGTGATTGATAACTGATAATGCCAGAAAACTTACTTTTTAAAATTTATGGCCACCTTATCATTTTGCCTTTATCTGTGTTTTCTTCACCCATGGGGCTGCCTTTGAAGCGGAGCCAATGCCCTGAGGTGGGCGCCGTGGGATGGAGGAACAGGAGGCTTCTGAGCTGAGCCTCAGCAAGAAGGGCACAGCCCCAGCCCAGAGGAAGGGCAAGCATTCTTCCATCAGTCATCTCTAGCCTCATTTCAAGGAAGCATGTTAGAGGGAGGATGAAGGAGGAGAGAAGAAGTGCTGGCAAGTCATTTACGATTAAGTTGTTAAGTGGTGTTTGCACAATGTGGCAAGGGGAGTGTCTTAACTTCTGCATCAGCACTGGGGCTCCCGACCCTTCTGACCCGGCATTGTAACGGCCAAAGGCTACGCCAGAGATCACTGGCTTGGAAGATTCCGGGAGGCTGGTTACAATGACCTTTACTATACTGAGCCCTGGACTTCCCATTTAGGAAAGGAAAGAATTTGGGGAAAGGGAGTGTCTTCAGTGATCCAAAAGTAGAGAACCAGCCATCTGGAGGGAAGTACAAATAATAAGATGACAAGAACGATAAAAATCCTGCTCCTGCTCTTTGTCCTACTCACATAACTTCTGGGAATCCAGCCCAAGGAGATAATCTAGAATATGACAGATTTTAATTATAGTCCATTTTATTTTAAAACAAATGCCAAAGGTAAGGGACAGTGGAATAAATTATTGTACTCCTTGACGGAATTTTATTTAAGTACCTATGAAGACTATGCAGGGACCCAGAAAATGCATGTGCTGTAATGTCAAGTGAAAAATGCAAGATGTACAGAATGTGTGTCCTTGATGTTAGGACTGTGTGAAAACTCTGTTACTATTACTACGGAAGGAAATGTGCAACAATAGTAATAGCTATTGTCTTAACTCCTAGGATTGTTTCTGTTTCCCACACTTTCTCCAGGGGTGTTTTATCTCTGTGGTAACCAACACAATGTGTTACATGGACAAGCAGGTTGCCACCTGACTTTGAAGGTCACCTGGATCTCCTGTGGCTTCTAATGTCCCCCTCATACCAGCTCCCTTCGAATACAGCTGTCTCTGGAACTGGGTCCAAGGCTCCTTTGCCCCTTCGGACACTGTCTATTTCACAGTAGGGTGTATCCTTCCTGAAGTTGCCTTCTGACAGACAAACCCCAAACACCCAGCCCCAGGTCCCAGCTGTAACCCTCCCCGTCACCTGGCTGCTGAGATCCCAGCCTATCTTGCTCACTCCTGAGTCCTTGAGAGGGACAAGGAGGTGCTCCCGTTTGGTTTTTAGCCCAAAGCTCTCCCTTCCCACACTCCCTCCCCTTGGTCACCTCCTCCACTCCCAAAAGGCCCCACCGTGCACTCCCACGAGAATGGAAGGCCCCTTCTTTTTGCATCTGTGGGACCGTGCAGAGCCCTTGGCATGTAGCAAATGCATAAGCAATGTTTCTTGAATGAGTGAGTGACTGCATGAGTAAATAAATGAGTGTGGAGCCCTGCCTGTTCTTCTGGGCTCCACCATGACCACTGGGAAGCCCCTCTTGATGTCCAGATGACATCTCCAACTCAGGGGACCTAAAACAGTCCTTAGAAATGTCTCCCGCTAAGCGCCAAAAGCACTCTGACTCCCCTACTGACACTTACAACTCCCTAGGTGTCCTCGGAGACTTTTTCACTGTATCCAACCAGTTACCATGTCACGGCATCCGCTGGAAGCTCTCCCGGCTACAGTTCCTGTCTTCCTCCCCAGAACTTTCTTAAAGATAACCTGTACTCCGAACATGCGGGACCCCTCCGTTCCCCAAACTTCATCCAGCCTGCAAAGCCTACCTCAGATTCATTAAAAGAAAGGCTGATACCAGCTCAGGGTAGGAAAACTGGAAATTAGAGACAGTCGCAGATTTTCTATCAACAACTGAACATTTAAAGTTTTCCCAGGTTCTCATGACTAAGAGGAACAATTTGATGCAGACCCTCGCATATATATTTTTGGCCACATCTCTACTCATCACACCAGTAATGGGATCATTGGACCCAAAAGTATAAGCTTTCTAAGGATATCAATGCATGTGCCCAAAACTGCTTTCCAGAAATAAAGGTGATACTAATTTACACTCCAACCAGGAACAGTGATGCTGCTTATCTCGCTTGACCTATGTCAGCACCGAGTGAACAATTTTTTGTCAGTTTCACAGATGGGAAATTGGGCCTCCTAATTCTACTTCCATGTCTTCCTTGGTGTTTTCTCTCTGATCAGTTTTCTCTCTCTCTACCTCTCCCAGGACTTCCTCTGCAGAACTTACTCCATCCTATAAAACCCACCTCAGATTCACCCCTTGCAGGAAATCTCCCCGGCTCCAGCCCGGAATGCCGCCTCATTCAGAATCCCATCATTCTATCTGTGTCTCCTAACTGTGCCTTGCGGTGAGATATTCTGTGTGGTTTTCTTGTTCCTTGTGATACCTTAAATGCCCCGAGAACGGATCCGGATCCTTCTGCAGTGTGCTCTCCCTCTTAGGGTTTAAAAATGCTGCCTTACATCTCTATGTAACATAGCCGTTCTCAAGCTGCATTAATAATGATGCATTAAGGAGGCACCTGGGTGGCTCAGGGGGTTAAAGCCTCTGCCTTCAGCTCAGGTCATGATCCCAGGGTCCTGGGATCGAGCCCCGCATCGGGCTTTCTGCTCAGCGGGGAGCCTGCTTCCCCCCCACCCCCGCCTGCCTCTCTGCTTACTTGTGATCTCTGTCAAATAAAAAAATAAAATATTTTAAAAAATGATGCATTAAGAAGTAAGGCTTTGGGCTGCCTGGGTGGCTCAGTCCATTAAGCGTCTGCCTTTGGCTCAGATCCTGATCTCAGGGTCCCTGGATGGAGTCCCGCATCAGGCTCCCTGCTCATCGGGGAGTCTGCTTCTCTCTCTACTCCTCCCCCCTGCCTGTGCTCTCTCTTTCGCTCTCAAATAAATAAAATATTAACAAATAAAGAAGTAAAGCTTTAGCAGCATAATGGGACAGAAGTCTATTTATTTAAAAAATGAACTCTGTAATGGTGAAAGTGATTTCTTACTAAAAGAAGAGTATAAGGAATATCTTGCAATTTTCTTTGCTTTTATATAAAGGTAGGGTCAAATGAACAATATTCCGTCAAACGGCTAAGAAAGCAGGTTACCAAAAGTATGTATAATTCTGCTTTTGTAAAAACAAACAATATAGTAGGGGCACCTGGTGGCTTGGTTCCTTAAGCCTCTGCCTTCGGCTCAGGTCATGATCTCAGGGTCCAGGGATCAAGCTCTGCATCAAGGCAGGCTTCCTGCCCAGTGGGGAGTCTGCTTCTCCCTCTTCCCCTCCTCCCTCCCACTCTTTTTCAAAAATGAATGAATAGTATCTTTTTAAAAAAGAACAGAAAACAATAGTCATTCATATCCATGTAAAGCATATATTGTATACATATTCACAGACATAGAAAAAGCCTGGAAGCATGTATAACAAAAATGTTACCGATGGGTATTTCCTAATTTTTTGATGATTGTGTTTCTTTGGATACTTCAAAAATATTTTTAAATGTCATGGAAAAAGAAAGGAGGATTTAAATCTTGAAGTCCAGAATTAAATGTATTGGTGCCCAAAGGTGATCTCTGGTACCACCTTTGTAAGATTCAGTGTTGGCAAGGCTTTCTCCTTTGGTATCAAGAATAAAAACAATATAATAATAAATAACATAAAGAAGAAAGACATCAGTAAGATTCCTGTGAAGCTCCTTTAAGCCCTCTGGTGTGAAAGAAGCTTTTCTTTGAACAATTACACTGACCATTTATTAGTTTGTCTGAAAATAAAGGATGTGCCAAAAATCTATCAGTGTTTTCCTTTCGTATTTTCTGTGACACAAACCACAAACCGTTTATTGAACTGCAATCTCCACGAACTGCCAACACTGGTGAATTTAAACCTGCCTTTTAGAATCATAAACTATAATTAGCTCTCTGGCGGACTTAAGTGGAGAAACATGTTTTGTTTTGTTTTGTATCAAATATATTTTGTCCTGCCCTGCTTTAAACACCTATCATGTAATCGTGCACATAAAAGGCTAGGCTAGGTGATGCCTTGGGGAAGAAACAATTGTAGGGAGCGAGAGAGACAGAGGACCAAAGAAGCTTTTATCAGAAATGGGGAAAAAATGGGATTATTATTATTTGATGTCTCTCAAAAAACAAGCATAGGATTGCTGTACAGTTGAAGCTCAGAAATTGTTTGCCAAACGAATGAAGAAGAACTAGCTTTCTCCTCAGGAGACAAGGGACACTTGCTATTTTTAAGGAAGCTCTACACCAGATGTGGGGCTTGAACTCACGACCCTGGGATCAAGAGTCACTGTCTCCCCACTCAGCCAGCCAGGTGCTCCTGGTTGATTTGTTATTATTGCATGATGAGTCTTAGGACCTGAGGAGAAAAAGTTAAAAGGAAAGGGAATGTTGCTGATGTCTCCTTGTGATAAACAGATATGGATGGAAACCAATTCAGCATTGGTCTTAAAACACAAGAGAATGGATTGATTCTAGATTTGAGGGAGGAGAGGAGAGGGCTCTTTCAAAAAGGAAGTTACTGATGTAGAAGAAGTCACTCAGATTCTCTAATGAGAGTCCTCACTTGCCATATTTTGGCGCTTGACTTGTGTGTCTTCTGCTGAGGCAAAGCCAGAATGAACACATCTTTAATGTATGATGATTCCTTATTCTAGAGGCCAAAGCCCTAGGAGATTCGTTTTCTGTGAGTCTAGTCTGAGTACCGGCTTACACTTGGGGAGAATTTGTCAGGGGAGGAAGCGCTCAGTGTCTCTGCATCACACCAACCGTCATTTATGGAAGGGCTACCATATGACCACCCCGGCACAGAACACTTGATCCTGTCTCATTCCAACCTATGTCACTGGGGCTCATCAAATCTCAGTGCTCCAACCTCCTAGAGCTTGACTTCTCCAGGCACTATCCCTCCACAGACTTCAGATTCCTCATCCATAAAATGAAAATGGTAATCTCTATATCTCATGAATTAAATGTGATATAGAATGTGAAAGCATTTTTGTCAGGTCTTATGTAAAGACTTATGTAAGTCTTTTTTTTTTTTTTTTTTTGTAAGGACACTGGGAAGAAAAGAGTCCCTATGTAGTCTGGCCTCTGCTGATACCTCCCGGCTCACTTCCTCCTCCATTGCTCTTCCCTGCCTGCACTCGTCCCTAGATCGCTAAGCTCAGGCCTGCCTCAGGACCTTTGCACCAGCTAGCTTTTCTTCTTGGAGTCCTCCTTTCTCAGATCTTCACACAGCTGGCTTCTTTGCATTGTCCGTGTACCTCTTCGGCTAAAGCAGCATCCTCCCCAGGCAAAAATCCCATTATCCTCGTTTATTTCCTCGAGGCACACCAACCACCATACATAATGCCTTAGTTGTGTTTATTGTCTGTCACTCCCAACTAGTTTATAACCTCCAAGAGGAAAGAGACTTTCATATCTAATGTCGCCATTTCATCCCAGCCACACAGTAGGCACTCAGTAATTTTTGTTGAGTCAATCAAATGAATGAAGAATCTGTCATAGAGAAACAGTCCAATCAGAAACCTCTGGGCAGCCTGGGAGCTATCTGGAAAATTTCATATCAACCAAAACTTTTTTTTTTTTTTTTTTTTAGTGCTGAGCATATAAGGCAGAAGAATGGTGGGTGGTCGCTATGCAGAAGGAGTAGCCTGTGTACCACAGAGATTAGGAACAGCTGTAGAGGCATGCCAAAGGACTGTCAGTACCAGCTAGCACGACGGAGGTGTGCAACTTGGACAAGTAACTGAGCTCTCCGAGGCCATATCCTCACTCTTTGAACAGGGACAGTGAGGTCTGTTTCACAAGGTTGTTGTGTCGGATTGATTAAAGCCTCATCCCACGGCATGGTGGGCAGGCAACAACGGGTTCATAGCTGTGGGTAAGGAAGCACAACCAACAGCCTTTTTTAAAGCCGTAGTTCTCAACCTTGGCCACAAGATGGAACTCCTCCTCCCGGCAGAACCCCCGCCCACACTCCCAACCGTCTGGCCCCACCCACCGAAATCCTTATTTAATTGGTCTGGGGTGCAGGAGAGACCTGGGAATTTTTAAAGCGCCCCCCCCACCCCGAGAATTCTAAAATGCAGCCAAGGTTGAAAACCATTGCCTTAAAGACATCCGCAGAGTAAGTTCTTAGTCAGAAGGGCCTGCCACAATTACATTTTGGAATCAGAGATACTTTTCTTTAAGAGAGGGCGAGTCTGTTCCGTGATTAAGTCTTTGAAGAGATAACATGCCCCCACACTCAACGGTGATGAGTGGATTTTCCTGTGGGGTGCTTTCTGTCCTCTCCCCCTCCTCTCTCAGACACACATTTACACAGACTTTAAAGAAGCCTTCAGGATTCCAGAATGTTTGCCGACAAGGTGTGGCAATGACATTTAAAACGGCAGTAGGTCCAGTATGGGGTTGGCGGGTTTGAAAATACTGGTCAATTAACAGTTAATTGTGAATTGGAACAAGACTCAGGATTCACAAAGGTCATGATTACTTGAGCCTAGAGATTGGCTCCAGTCAGGATGCTGGCAATGGATCACAGATTGACTTAATGTGTCTCCCTGCAGGGTGGATGCCGTTTTATCTTGCACACTGCCTTTTCGAGAACTATTACCACACGGGTGTTTCCCTCCGGTGTGCTCAGGACCACTGTGAGCTCTTAGATCATTTATAATAACGTTCGGCAGGGTAACGAGGGCTTGAGTTAATTCAAACAGTTAAACGGTACACATTTTTTATTGGCAACTTTGCAAACAGCACAATATTGTGGTCCTGAAGTAAAATAAGTCCATCCCAGGTGTTTATAAATTATCAGATTTGGAGCTTGCAGAATACCAATAAAATGTCAGCGTGGTGTCAAACACTTCTGCACTTACGTATAAACTCGGGCCTTTTTTCTATGTGTGTGTGTGGTTTCCAGTGTGGTTGGAAATAAATACATTTAAAATGTCAGTTTATGGCTTTGATATATCACTAGGGCACACGCACACCGCATTTTTCATTGGAGATAGTTTATATGCTCTGAGCTGGAAAATGATGAACTATTTTTATCTCTTAAAAAACTAACCCAAGGGCTTTTGGTGGGCGTTTGATCTCTTAAGCAGAGGGAAAAAACAATGCAATTTCATTCTCTCTCTCTCTCCCTGAAACACCCTTTTAAGGAGACATCAAGTTGGCAGCAGCACTGGGGAGTCTAACTGACAGACTGGAAGGATCTGGGCTCGGAGATCAAGCCGCGCCTCGATTTTGTCATCAAACAAAGCCGGAGTGTAGAAGGCACTTGAAGAAAAAAAATTCAGCACAGAATGCCATGTTTGGATTGCCATTTGGGTTCTGAAATTAGGGGACACAAACGTAGGAACAAAGCATCCTGTAATGGATCCAACTTGAAAAAAAGTAACAGTCGTATTTGATCTTCATTTCTGTGGGGAAATTAGGTTTAGGTTGGGCAAGTGCTGAATTATGCAAGGTCGTCAGAAAGTTATCCTTGAGAAACTGGCCCGGTGTCGAGAGCAGGTGGGTTGATGTATTAGTCCAGGACATCACAATGAGGGGCTTCCTTCTCGTGCTCTGCCTCCCGTGGGCATTTGCTTCCCGAGGCCCCGGCCCCGGGAAGGAGGCTGTGCTTTTCTAGTGCTGGGTCATTCTGGTTTGTATTCTTTTTCTTTCCTTGTTTATAAACCGTCGGCTGTCATTTCTCATGTCTGTCTAATCCCTCCCTCTGTGGCAGTGCCTTCCATTCTCCCCACATTGCTTGTTTTAACCAGCTATAAGCAGGATCACAGATCACTGAGGTTTTCAAAGACAAGAATAAAATATGATCCAGGCTCTGAGTTCAGGCCCAAGGGTCTGATCTAGGGAAACCAGCGAGCTTTTTGTGGACAGTATTACAGTGGTATAGAGACTGACTTTGGGGGTGGAGGTTGAGGGGGGATGCGCAGGCTTTGGCTTTGTTCCAGGTTAAGACTGTATCTGAGAAAGTCGACTCTGACCCCTCTGTATGACACTTCAACATTCGATGTGTGGACCACCAGGGCAATGCTTCTGACTAGTAGAGAGGCAGCCTGGTGTGGTGTTTGGGACTGAGCTCCCACTTAGGACTCCTGGGACCCAGCATCAGCCAGGTGACCCAGCACCAGCCACATGACCCAGCATCACTTCTGTAACCTCCACCTGGTGAGGAAGACAAGTTTGGAGCTGTCACGGGCAGTTTTTCTAAGCAGCTCCTTAAAGTGCTTAGAACAGGGCCTGGTATACAGTAAGTGCTAAATTCGTGTTTGTAACTAAAATGATAAAATAAAGCTTACTTAAGGAGCTACTCTCACTCAAAGACCAAAATATATGGATCAGCTTTTGCCAGTTTATCCAAGAGCAAAGCCACTAAGTCTGTGTCTCTCATCCTTTTGTTTATGAAAAACAAAAACAAAAACAAAAACAAAAATCCAACCAAACACCTAAACATTCACTGTCGTGTGCAAAGCAGCAAGCTGGGTGTGAAATGTTTTGACTTCAAGAGCATCATCTGCTCTCAATCAATTTACCTGCGGTCACTGTGAAAGTTTATTCTCTGCAAAAGTCTTCCATTTCATTCAGACACGGGTAAAATTTTTTAAGAGACAACTGAAATTTGGTTAAAGTTAATCCATTAGTCAATAACAACCTTGAATTATAAAGTTTTATAGATATTCCTAAATAGCATACTTTATCCATTTTCATTTTAGCTCACATTCCACGACAGGGTGTTAGTCTTTTAAAAGTTTAAATACAGATTTTTTTTTTTTAGTTAGAAAAGAAATATGTGCTAATTGCAGAAAATCTGAAAATTCAGATGAGCATCAGGGAAAAAGAATTCATGTTCTTACCCCGAGGTCACTCAGTAGCCTTTTGTGGATTTCCTGGTTACTTTACATGTTGTGTTTACATCTGATCATTTGTTATATACACTTTGTATATTCAAGTTAAAGTTTGGGGGGAGAGATTTTTTTCTGATATCTACTAATGTTAGAAATTTTAAAAATATAGGGGAGATGAACCATGAGAGACTATGGACTATGAAAAACAGTCTGAGGGTTTTGAAGGGGGGGGTATTAAGGAGGGCACGTATTGCATAGAGCACTGGGTGTGGTGCATAAACAATCAATTCTGTTACACTGAAAATAAATAAATAAAAAATATAGGAGAGTGGAAAGAAAACAAAAACTGACTGCTTGGATGCAAACATGCTTTCCCTTCCTCACATCACCCAGCTAGTGCTTCTAATTGAAGCTTGTCTGCTGCAGCATTTGTGGAAGGGGGATAATTACTGGCCAGAGGTCCTAGCCTGTGGTAGTGGTGGGTTGGAACTTGCCAGGGAAGGCAAGTTCCAGTGGGGTATCCAGATGGGACACTGACCTTGGCCCTGTCACATGAAACCTGGTGGAAAGGCACCACTGCAAATTCAGCTAGCTCACTTTCCCCTCTGACTTCTCTAATCACAGCAGGGTAGTGGCTGGACTAAAATCAGGATCCCAACTTCTGCCTCCCAGAGCTGTACTTTTGCTCTGGAACCCACACAGTAGGTCCTTAATAAATAAAAATCTACTGAATCAAAAAAAAATCACCTAGAATCTTGCTACCCAGAGATAACTGTTGCTAACATCATGTTTCTTTCCTTCTTCTTTTTTAAGTGAAGCTCAATGTGGGGCTTGAACTCATGACCCTGAGATTGAGACCTGAGCTGAGATTAAGAGTGGAATGTGAACTGACTGAGCCATCCAGGTGCCGCTCACATCATGTTTCTAAGGGGATAAAGAAAGTTGTGTTGTACACCCCATGTTCTGATTTTCAGCAGAGTTACGTGGGCATAGTCTAGGTAGGATCAGGGAGAGATTATCTTGAGGGTGTTAGGGTCCACCACCCTCCCCCTAAAAAAGAAAGATACATAATCCTGATGACTCAGATCCTTTGATATGTGTTTTAAAAAGTACAGAAAACATTAGGGAGGTTTTTATGTTTTTTAGTTATTCTTTCTGGTAGCTTATTTTAATGCTCACTCCAGATTTTCTCCATGATGAATTAATTAGAAATCTGAAGATTGCCAAAGTTTCCAGCTTATAGTAACACGTGGGGAAGGAGACAGATCTTAATGCTTCCCTGGTCAAACACACCATCAGGAGACCGGGGAAGAGCATACGGCTGGTGCGGGAGGGGACCTTTGGCTGACTGAGCACCCCTGCACCAAGAGGGCAGTGGCTTGGCCCTTCCCACATGGACTGCTTGGCCCCAGCCCCGTGGCTTTCTTCTACCTGGCAGTTTTCCATCAGTGCCAAGGCTCCCAGGACTCTGAGAGAGGAGGCTCCGCTCTGTTTTGTTTCCTGCTCCTAAACTTTTCCTACTGAGAACCCAGCTGAGCCCCTCATGTAGAGTCAGTTCGGAGAAAGTACTCTTTGATGCTTTTGTGAAATCTGGTTAACATTTCCTTCCAGTTCCCCTTGGTCTGTGGTTGGAAAGTTCCTCTAACCTGTAATACAGACTTTTAAATTTAATGATAAACATATTTGCAAATTATCTTTAATATGCCAGTTATCAGAGAAGCCCAGACATCTGCAGAGTCAATCCTTTACCTGAAAGGGGATCTCCAGTACTGTCTGGAAAGCCGTTTTCTTCTCCCTGTCAACCAGAAAACAACCTTCATTAGAATCATACTCAGATGCAAAGGGAGATAGTATCAATTTTCCAATGTACTTAAGTTTCTACCAGAACCTGGCAGGGCGGGTGCTGATGGATCTCAACAACAGTATTTTAAGGGGTAGGGAATGGAATAGAAGCTCCTGGAAGGCAGGAGCTTTGGTCTGTTTGCTCCCTGTGCTGGGTCCTCCGCGCCCAAGACAGTGTTTGGCACGCAGCAGACCCCAGTGGATGAAACAATGCGCTATCGTTTTACTTTTACTTCACATGAGGGATGATTTTTATTTTATTCCCCATTTACTCTTTGTTTGGGCTTGCTGTCAGTCTAGGTGGTAATTCATTTCTGTATCTATAAAATTTAAAAAAAACATATTTTGATCTCTTTGGACAGTGTCCATATCTCTAGAGATGACCGCATTTCTGCCCTTCTCCTAGGGCTTCTGTTTTTACAAGCAAGGCTGTGCTACAGGATAGGCTCCATGGAGGGATTTACTCTGACCCTGCTGGAGGCTGTGTGTGTGTGTGTGTGTGTGTTTTCAATGAAATCAGCAGAGACCATCCTCAGAACATGTTTATTTATGTTAACACCACCTTCAGACAGTGAAAGCCTCTCTCAGCAGCCTGTAGGACCCCTTTCATCGGGTTCCAGAAGCAGCACCAGGCATGGGCTCCAAAGCCCTGGGTTTTCATCCAGCTGCCCTGGTCACCTGAAGGACCTCATGTACCAGCTCGGCTTTCTAGATCATCATTTGTAGGTCAAGGTGGCCACAGACTGGCTCATCACTAAGGTGCTCTGCCTTCTCAGTTTTGCCCTGAAAGTTGGACTAACTCCCTGGGGTCGAGCCTTTTGAACGGTGTTTTCTCTTCATCGTCTTAGAAGCCCTCCCCCTCCCTCCAAGCTCATAAATCCCCATGTCTCAGCACTGTAGATACATTTGTCTAATTAGGAGCCTCATTTTTTTTTTCCACACAAGAAGCATTCCGATGTTTAACCAGCCAGATCCCCACCCCCTCCTCCCCCCAGCAACGAATCTAAGTATTTCTTGTTTCTGTTTGAGTCTTGCTCCTCACCATTGTCCTAACTGGAATGAAAAGCAACCTGCTCGCTCTGTGCATACAGGGAGTCAGGGTTATAGCAAGTTTTTGAAAGAACAAAAATCTTTTTTTTTTTTTTTTTTTTTTAGCTTTTACAAGGCTAACCCCAGAAGCTCCCCAAGGGGAGGGCCACTGTTGGACGGGTCATGCAGAGACCTGCCTTCCCACATCTGTGCAACGGCGGCAGGACCGGGCAGGCGTGCTTCTGTCAGCAAAGTCACGGTGCTGCTCACCGAATTGGAAATGTGCACGGAGCAAACAGAAACAGCCCCTTCAGCTGGTGCTGACAGACACAAATGTGGAAACTTGACAGGCTCCATGGGACAATGGAGGTCCCCACTCCCTCACGAGCTTTCCTTTCACAAGAGACTACGTTACATGGCATAGGTGACCTCTCATCTCATGACCTGGAGAACATTTTTACCAAAGACCATGTCTGGCCAGAATCATCCCCGTGACAGAGACGAGGGACATGACGTGACTCGGGATGACTTGTGAAGGTCGGTGGAGACAGAATAATAGAATAACATCTATGATCTCTGTTCTTGCTCTGATTGTTATACTACTTCTTAGATTAAGTTTTCTAAGAGTGAAGTCAGAAGAGATTTCTTTCTGCATTTTTTAAAAAAATGCCCCCCCCGAAACCACACTCATGCCTTTACTCCACGCCTCTTGCTCGAGCACCCAGTATGTACCAGTTCCCTGTGTCGGAACCTATATACAAAGATTAAGAACTCTGAACCCTTGACCTCAAGGCCTGCCCTCATATGCTGGGGAAGCAGAGACACACACAACTAACTAGAATACAAGGTGGATGGTGTGGAGTTCCAATAGGGAGGTGTAGACACAGAGAGGAGACGTTTCCTCTGACAGAGAAAAACCACAGGGGGTTTCTTGGAACCAGAGATGTTTGAGATGAGCTCTTCTGAGGATCTGGCAGTGGGCACTTGGAGGCAAAGGCACTGAGCCAAAGGCTCAGGTGAGCCGGCAAGAAGTGGCAATATGGCGCCTGTAGGGCACTTCATCCAAAGCAAAGGCCATGAGACGATAGAGGGAGATGCTGAGGTCAGACTGAGGTCTGGAAGGCCGTCTAAGGAGCTGGGCTGCAGCTCACAGACAACAGGGTGGGGTTGGAGGGTCACTCAGGAGCTCTCTCCAGAAGCAGAGCAGGAAGTGCCACCTGGCTGTGTGTGCAGCACAGGAACATGGCAGTTAGGGAGCCTGCACAGGCCAGTGACTGTGGGGTGCGGGGGTGGGGGAAAGCAAGATGGCTTTGGACGCGATGATTAATGAGACCGCAAACCACTCATCTGGGAAATGTACGAATAAAGCCGGAACCACTGTAGAGATACAGTCACAAGGTCAAAGAAGATGGAATCAAGAGAATTTGGAAGAGTGATGGATAAGACCACCAGATGTCCGTGGGTACTGAAAACATGGTGCTGGTCCTTGAGGGAGGTAGGGCCAGAGAAGAAAATATGGATGTTGACAGGATTATGGAAGAAGAGAGAGATGGCTGGAGAGCAAGATGTGGGATCACAGCCTTGAGGAGCACACTGACACCTATGTTTTGGGGGCAGGGAGGGCACGAGGGGCAAAGCAGAGAAGGGAGGTCAGAGAGGAGGGAGAAAAGCAAGAGGTGACAATATCAAGCCAGGGAAAGTTCAGGATCTCTGTGGGTCCTGCCAGACAAGATTTGGTGGGGAGATGAGTGGTGACATCTGAAGGCAGTTCCAGCCAAGAGATGGATACAAAAGCCAGCTCCTACCAGGTGGGTGATGAGGACAAAGGTTGTCAGCCTGCAGCGCTACCCTTCCCCTAACCCTTCTGTCTGTTTAACCTACTCTTATCTTTGAGGTGCCGGCTCGGACATCACTTCCTCTTGAAAAGCCTTCTGCAAACTCCCAGGGTGGGTCATGTGTCAGGGTGTTCCTATGGCATCCTGTCTGTGCACCCCACGGGATGCTTGCTACACTGGCTGTGGGGGGTTCAAGTGTCTCTCTTCTGCACTAGACTCTAGACTGCCAGGCAAGGGCCCTTGTCCAGACTGTCCTGTGATGAGCACACTAGAAACAGATAACACATAATATCTGTGTAAAGGACAGTGAGTGGGAGGGAGGAAGGAAAGAAGACACAAATACGGTGTGGAGTCTATGGTCTCCAGAGCAGGGGAGGAGCTGCCGTCCTCCATGATGCTCTTCCCATGCCTCGCTCCTGCCCTCTGATCCTACTCATTGGCCTCACCTTCTCAGTCACTGGTTCTGTGGTCTTCACCCCTGCTCCACTGTTCTGGCCTTACCTGGATTCCTGTCCATTCGGTCATGGTCCAGGGTCTTAGCCACGTGTTTATAAACACCCTAGACTTGTCCGTCAGCTGTGGGCCCCTGGCCAGTCCTTAGCTCTGCCCTCCCTTCCCTGTCTTGCTCTAAACTGCTGACTATTGCTTGGGGAAAAAGAAGTGATAAACCTCCCACATTCATAAGATCACGTAACTGATCTCAGCTGGGTCTCAACTGCTCCTTGGTCGTGCTTGGTTTTTCTTCCACTGTCTTCCTTAAGGCCCTCTCGGGTGTTGTTCCAAACCTCTTCCATCCAGCTGAAGGCCTCATACCCATTTGTGTCTCTTAGCCAGAGAAGGGGCTGGGCCAGTGTATTTGCCCCCACTCTTCTCCTTTTCTCCTATCTCTGAAGAGATGGTATCTTTTCATCTTCAAGGCCAACCTTTATTCTTGAACTATGGTCTTGTGCATATGTTTTTAATGGCATGTACCAGGAAGGGTGGGACATATCTTATCACTGCCTAGCACTGAGCTTTGGTGCTGTGTTCAGACGTGTTAGTCCAATATAACTGAACCCAGAATCATTGCAAGGGGGCCTCTTGCTACAGCACAGGACTTGCCTCCAGGATCAGACCAACCTTGAGGAGCAGTCTGAGGTGGGCCAGGAAGAAGAGGATCACCTCATGGACAAGGCCCAGGATACAGAGGATGTGGCAAGTTCTGTGATGGTTCTGAAAGCAGCTGATGTGAGGGATTTCCAAAAGGAGACTGTGGGCTCCACCTGGATATCAGAGGGACATGACATAGCAGTAGGAAACGTGGACAGATGATCCCTGGTGGCAGACAGGGCCAGTATCAGCCCTCAGGAGATGTGCTGGTGATGGGAAACTAACATAAGCCCAGTTCTAGGAAATGGGAGTCCAAGGGACCGGGGGAGCTGTGACTTGAGCACAGAGGCCCAGCCTGTGGCATCCTTGAGACCTAGGACTGGGGCCTGAAGGAATGAATGGTGCTGAGTTGCACAAGCTGGACATCTCGCTGCTCCCATTAAAACTGATCCAGGAACATGGACAACAGTCGTGGGTCAGAGTGGCACCAGACTTAGCTGTGAGCAAGCCAGGACAGCGGGGGAAATGAGCCAAGGGCTCCTATCACATACGAGTCTCCCCTGTTCTAAGCCAACCTCTGAAACCAGTCCCCTCCTTCTACTGCTTTCTTCTTCCTTAATTCTTTCCAGACTTCTCAAGGACTTACTGCTACAGAGTGGATACTATCTGCCAGGTACGTTATGCTTTGGGTTAGCTCACTGACTACTCCAAGGACTTCTGAGGAGTGAAGAACTACCATTTACAAATGACAAAAAAGATTTCTGCGTAAAAGCCTTGTTTTTTTTTTTTTAAAGATTTTATTAATTTTTTGACAGACAGAGAGCACAAGTAGGCAGAGAGGCAGGCAGAGAGAGAGGAAGGGACGCAGGCTCCCCGCTGAGCAGAAAGCCCGACGTGGGGCTCGATCCCAGGACCCGGGGATCATGACCCGAGCTGAAGGCAGAGGCTTAACCCACTGAGCCACCCAGGTAACCCAAAGCCTTGTTTTATTTATGAATGAAGTTCAAGTATAAACCATTGATTTTGTGGGAAAGAGCAGCTTCTGGGTATGGTTGGATCTGTGTGCCAAAAAAGAAAGGTCTAGATAAGAAAAAAGATGGAAACAACCCAAAGGACTGTTGACAGTTGAATGGATTAACCAAATGTCCAATATGACCCAGCCTTAAAAAGGAAGGAAATTCTGACCCAGGCTACAACATGGATGAACCATGAGGCCATTATGGGAAGTGAAATAAGCCAGTCACAAAGAGACAAATATTGTATGAGTCCAGTTATATGGGGGTACTTAGAGGAATCAAATTCAAAAGACAGAAAGTAAAATAGTGATTATTGGGGGGCAGTGAGTGGAGAAGGGAGAATTACTATTTAATGGGTATAGAGTTTCAGTTGAGGAAGAAAGTTCTAGAGATGGATGCTGGTGATGTCTGCTCAGTGTGAATAAACTTAATGCCACAGAACCATATACTTAAAAATGGTCAAGATGGTAAATATTATGTGTATTTTGCCACAAACATTTTTTTTCTTAATCTCTTCAGGAAATCTGAAGGGACCACAAAGTTGAACACCAACGTTTTATATATCCCAGGAGGCTAAAGAAAATCCCTCTTTTGTAAAGCCTTCTCATTGTGAATAGGGGGGAATTACCTTATATTTGGGCAAAGGTGTTAACTGCTCCAAGAATTCTCTGAGCAGAAAGTTGGCTAGGTTACACTTGTTCCGTACTTCAGTTAGCTTATAAACTGGTCGCCAGGTCCCATTTCTGCTTCCGGAGCTGAAGGCATCAGGTGACGAGAAGCCACCTCTGGAGATTTCACACAGGGTTCACATAGGGCTCTGGACATCTCATACAGATTTCACACAGCAGCAGAAACCCCAAGGCCAAGAATGCACTGTGGGGAAAAATTTCTCCTCAGAGATGAATGTGCATCCCATGTGGGGATGGACTGAGAGGAGGAAGATGCTGACAGATTGATGGGGAAGGTACTAACTGGTACCTCGGAGCTAGTCTTCTACAAAACATGCTCTTCCGGACTGTCTACTTCCATCTTTAAATGTCTATGCTTAGCGAATTAATAGAGTTCTGTCTTTGTTATTTTGTAAAGTAGGGAAAAGATAACTGGGTGGGAAAGCACTCAGCAGGTTGGTTAACCTAATTTTTACCTGAGTCTGGCTGGAAACCACCACGAAGACCAAGACCAAGTTATCACGGCTCACTTGGGGGGCAGAAACCTGAATTCTACCCAAAGAGTCAGAAAAGAGCTACCTTCCATGCAAATGACTTGCCCACTTGAGGTACCAGTTCAAGCAAATTCCTTAAGTAGCTTCTTTGGGAGAACAACCAACGCTAAATCTTGATCTCTCTGCTTTAAGACAATATTTTAGCAAATGGCTTTGAAAATATGGTTTCAAGAGGTGGATGTGCAATAGTAACAGATCCTCTATAGCATGGATTTAGACTGTTCTAGACTCTCTGCTGTCACACAGCCAGTGAAACTCAGGCCACTTTCAGTGGTGTGAATTCCCAACACACAGCAGGGATCCGTGTAACTCTCTTGAACATATTTATCTGTCATCCGCTTGTACTCATTAGGACTAGACTATGAGGCTCCCGTTGTATTTTTCTAAAGCAATTTATACTTAATTATTTTTTCTACAAATTAATTATGATTACTACAGTTAACTATTTGCACTTTTACTGAAGTACACTATATATAGAAAAGTTGGGCATATCTATTTACTTGAAAGTATATTCCAGAAACTGGCCTTTAGAAATGTATTTAACTGACGATATGCTTACCAAGCACTGACTCAGTGTCCGAGACCACCTTAAGGCTTGGAATATGGAGACAAAGAATCCATACCCTCACTGCTTCAAGGTTACAAGCCGTAATGAAACAAACATGTGAGCATAAATATTGACACCACAAGGAATGAGTAATGTGTTAGAAAGGCACAGAGAGAATGCCAGGGGAGCACAAAGGTGGGCAGGAATTCAAGTGAGACCTCAGGGAACAGGGAAAGTTTCATCGAGGATGAAAGAACGAAATGCAGAAGAATAGAAATTTGGAATAAAGGCTGCACTGCTTTGCTGGGGTGAGAGCGAACCTGTGGGTTTGTGTACACTTGGTTCAAAGGGGGCTCTCTCCAACTGTGAGGAAGACCTGCTATTCTGGGAGTTGAAGTGGGGGTCAAAGCCTGGAGCGGCTGCCCCTGGGGCTTGGAGGCTGGGTGTGCGCAGGTGTCATTTCATACCCTCGCTACGGTTTCAAAGGCGAAGGAGGGAGGGGTTTTCCCTTGGAGCATGAAGTGTGGTTGATTACTGCTCCGAAATATCGTCAAGTGTTTCCCGGGAGGTTATGGTTTGCACATGCAGGGGCAGAGGCTGTCCCGGAGAGGGAGGGGGTTTCCGCCCAGATTCCTAACACTCACAGATCCCAGGCAGGGGACGCATAGGATGCCGGACCACAGACTCGTGCAAGGCTGCAAGACCAGCTGCACACTCCCTACGCCGCAGTTCACCCTCTCGTCTTCCCGTGCCGTGTAATTACATGTGGGCTGAAGACACACCACTTGGTTCCAAGGGCCAATATGTGGAAGCTGGTCTGGCCTTTTTGTTGTTGTTGTTGTTGTTGGTTAGGACTTTTAAAAAAATATTTTATTTATTTGTTTATTTGAAAGAGAGTGAGAGAATATGAGTGGGGGAGGGGCAGAGGGAGAAGGAGAAGCAGACTCCCCACTGAGCGGGGAGCCTTACTGGGGGCTGGATTCCAGGACCCTGGGACCATGACCTGAGCCAAAGGCAGACACTTAACTGACTGAACCACCCGGGTGCCCCTGGAAGTTGGTTAGGCCTAAATACCATCCAAATGTTTGGATGAATTATTCCACAACTTTAATTTGAAAAAAAAAAAAAAAAAACCAAAAATACTCACAAAATAAAAAATCCAGATGGCTCCTGGTTGATGATTAAAAAAAAAAAAAGGTCCATTTTTTTTTACTTTACAGGGGTACAAAAGTGATACATGTTCAGTAGAAATGGCACTTTGGAGTTTGGATTGGGATCTTTTTCCCAGGCTAGCCATCCCCAATACAATCCTCTCTCCTGATGCCGGCCAGCAGCCCAAGCTCCCAGGCAGCCACACAACCACAATAGGTCAGCAGCCAACACACCGACAACCCTTCCACACCCACACAGCCATTCTGCTTCCCACTGTCAGTATGGTGCTCAATCAGTGATGTGAGATCTTCAACACTTTCTTATCAAATAGGCTTCGTGTGAGATGCTCTTGCCCAACTACAAGCTAACAAAAGTGTTCTCTCTCTCTCTCCCGCTTTTTCTTTTTTTAAGATTTCGTTTTTGTGAGAGCACACACAAGCATGTGCACGAGGAAGGGGAGGGGCAGAGGGAGAAGCAGACTCCTCACTGAGCAGGGAGCCTGATGCGGGACTTGACCCCAGGCTCCTGAGATCATGACGTGAGTTGAGGGCAGATGTCCAACTGACTGAGCCACCCAGGCACCCAGTAATGCATTTTCAACTTAAATTTATCTTGATGTTTTTTGTTTTGTTTTTTAACTTACAATGGGTTTATGAGGGCATAACCCCACTGTAAGTTAAGAAGTATTGTTATTCAAACAGTTTTTTAAAAATTTATTTTTAAAATTTTTTTTATTTGACAGAGAGACAGCAAGAGAGGGAGAGGAAGAAGCAGGCTCCGTGCCGAGCAGGGATCCCGACGCAGGGCTTGATCCTGGGACCCTGAGATCATGACCTGCACCAAAGGCAGTCGCCCAACCAACTGAGCCACCCAGGTACCCCCAAAATGTTTTTTTAAAAAGCTACAAGAGATGTGAAAATCTTTCTTTCAATCTCTCAGCCCATCTCCTCCTCCAGAGCTTACTGGTTACAATCTGGGGCATGTCCTTCCTGACTCCTTAGTCATAGGAGCCAAGACTGAGACAATATTTTAGCCCCAAATCATAGCAGTCTACACCTTTTATTTATTTATTTTTTAAGTGGAGGAGGAGCAGAGGAAGAGGGAGAGAGAATTTTAAGCAGAATCCCCATCCAGTGTGGAGCCCAATGTGGGGCTTGATCTCAACCTGAGATCAAGATCTGAGCTGAAATCAAGAGTTAGACACTTAACAGACTGAGACACCCAGGTGCCTCTACAACTTGTTTTATTTAATAATATCCTACGGAGGGCACCCGGGTGGCTCAGTCAGTTAAGCTG
>NW_027666523.1:0-90000 GCF_963455335.1 Martes martes
GGAAAGACTCGAGAGCACGGTTCTAAGGATGGATGCCTGGGCACCCCACCTCGCATTCCCATTGGCTCGTAGTGACAAAGCAGGCTCAATCTGCTGCCTCTGGGGAGGTATGGGCGGGCGGGTGGGGCTGAGTTGAAATGGACTCTCCTGAGGATGGGTCATCATGTGGCTTTGTGTCCATGGAGATTTGGAATGTGGCGGTGGCTCGGGGACCCGGATGGATTCTCATCAAGGGAAGGTTGGACACAGCTCCAAAGAGCAAGCTTCCCACGAGGAGATGAGAGGTTTTCCGTTTGGTGCCTCAGGAAACCCCCTTATACTGGTATTGGAAAGCAGGTTTCTGAGGAGAGAAACCTGGAAACCAAAGCAAGTGTTCAGCTGAGGGCCTAGCCTAGGGCCCTCTACGGTTCAATCTTCTATCTCTGGGGACATCCGTCTGATGTCTGAGTGGAGGTAGTTGGTCAGCTTATGCCAGATCGCCCCTGTTTGTTCAGGACAGCCTACATTATTGGGATGGCCTCAGGGACCTTGGAGGATCCTCTTAATCTGTAGGGTTGTGGCCAACGGATTAGGCAGAGTTTCCTTGGAGAGGGCTGGAGCAGGCCTGCGGTGTGGCTCCAGGGGCCCCAACCGGGAGGGTGTGTGGGCCAGGGCTGTGGGGACAGAAGTCTGAAAAGAAAAACTTGCCTTAGGTTTGGGGCCAAGGGTATGGCAGGCCTGATCTACAGACCGTGAGGGCAGTTCCTCGGGATAGGAACGAAGGGCGAGTGTGTGGGGGTTTCAGGCTTTTGTCTCTGGATTTTGAATCCAGGAGGGCCATGGAATGAAGGGTTGGACTCAGGGCCCATGGACGAGTCTCCTTCTCTGGGGATTTGGCCCGGCTCGCCAGAGTTTGATGTCATTCTCTGGGAAGGGTGGAGTCCTGTATTCTGCCTCCAGTGTCCGTCCCAAAGAGGGATTCCAGATCAGAGCCCTGGGTCCGGATGACAGGAAAACCCAAACTCGGGTTAGGATGGGGGCCTAGGGGCATGGCAATCTCCATATGCGGGCTCTTTGTCGAGCCACTGAGAGGGCTTCCTTGAGCACGGGGCTCCCGCTTCATGTCCCAATGCGTGCTTGTGCCCCAGGTGGCCCTCAAGCATGGGCGTGGCCTCATGGGCCATGCTGGTTTCTCCTACTCTGAATGTCGAACACCATGCCAACAGCAAGGTTTCTTGCCATGGGGATGGAGGAGATCTGATTTGCGCATCAGGTCCACCCCTCTGAAGTGATTGGAGATAAGGTCTAGCTTCTGAAGCCTGAAACCCTAGGTTGCTAAGAGAGGACGGCCTCAGGCCGTGGCGGGCCCGATGTGCTGGGTGTGTGGCCAGCTGTCTCAGGGTCCGACTGGAAGTCCGGGCTCTGGCTGCGTCAGACAGAGCATGAGTGGCCATGGCAGCCTCTAGAATTGGAGTGCAGTGGAGTGGCGTGCAGGTGGATCCTCATCGGGTCTTTCTGGGTAGCTGCCTAGGGCAACGTTTTTCTTCTGGTGGGAAGGCAGACTGCTGCATTGTGGCTCCAGAGTTGCCAATCTGGAGGGCTTGGGGGCCAGGAATGTGAGGGCAGAAGTCTGAGAACACAAGCTAGGGTGAGATTTCGGGCGAGGGCACTCTGCAGAGGCTGAAATGAGATCTCCTGCATCTGGAGACAGGGCGAGGATCCGACATTGGCTCAGGTTGGAGACTGTGTCCATGATGGCCCCATCAGGAAGTGGCGCCCTCACGAGGCCATGGAGGTTTTCCCACGCTGGGAGTTGTGAGATGCTCCAAACCGCAAGGATTCCTACTGCGGGACAGTCGAGTCCTGTGAGATGGCTCCAGGACGCCCCATACAGAAAGACTCGAGGGCAGGGTGCTAAGGATGCATGCCTGGGCATCCCACCTCACATTCCCATTGTCTCCTAGCGACAAGGCAGGTTCGGTTGCTGGCTCTGGGGGAGCTAGGCAGGGGGCTGAGTGGAAATGGACTCTCCTGAGGATGGGTCATCATGTGGGTTTGTGTCCATGGAGACCTAGGAATGTGGCAGTGGCTCGGGGGCCCGGAAGCATTCTCCGAACTGGAGGATTGGACACAGCTCCAAAGGGGAAGTTTCCCTGTGGAGATGAGAGGTGTTCTGATGGGTGCCTCAGGAAACCTCCGTTTGCTGGTATTGGAATCCAGGCCTCTGAGGAGAGACGCCTGGAAACCAACCAAAGGGTTCAGATGAAGGCCTAACAGACTGTGCGGTTCCATCTTCTGTCTCTGGGGACATCCGTCTGCTTTTCTGAGTGGAGGGAGTTGCTCAGCTTGTGTCAGATCACCCCTGTGTGTCCAGGGCAGCCTACACTATTGGGATGGCCTCGGGGCTCTTGGAGCCTTCTCGTAATCTGTAGGTTTGTGGCCAGTGGAATGGGCAGAGTTTCCTTGGAGAGGGCAGGCACAGTCCTGCGCCGTGGCTCCAGGGTCCCCAGCGTTGAGGGTGTGTGGGACAGGGCTGCAGGGCCTGAAGTCTGAAAACACAAACTCGGCTTAGGTTTGGGGCCGAGGGTATGGCAGGCCCCATCTACCGAACGTGATGGGAGCTAGTCTGGATTTGACTGAAGGGCGAGTGTGCGTCCTTTTCTCAGGCTTCTGGGTCTGGATTTTGTGTCAAGGAGGGCTGTGTAATGGAGGGGTGGCCTCCTGGGCCATGGATGAGCCTCCCTCTCTGGGGATTTGGCCTGGCTTCCAAGAGTTTCAGGTCATTGTGCGGGAAGGGAGGAGTCCTGTATTCTGCCTCAGGGGTCCCTCCCAAAGAGGGATTCCAGAGCAGAGCCCTGGGTACCGGTGACTGGAAAACCCAAACTCGGGTTAGGATCGGGGCCCAAGGGGCATGGGAAGCCCCCTAGGCGGGCTCGTGGTCCAGCCACTGAGAGACCTGATTGGAGCACGAGGCTTATGGTGAGGGTCACCATGTGGCTTTGTGCCCAAGGCGACCGTCAAGCATGGGCGTGGCCTCCTGGGCCTTGCAGGTTTCTCCTACCCTGAAGGTTGGACACCAGGCCAACAGCAAGGTTTCTTGGATGGGGATGGAGGAGTTCTGATTCCTGCATCAGGTTCCCTCCTGTCCGGGGACTGGAGATAAGGTCTAGGTTCTGAATCCTGAACACCCAGCTTGGGAAGAGATGACAGCCTAAGGTCATGGCGGGTCTGATGTGCTGGGTGTGCTGCCTGGTGTCCGTGTGTCGGTCGGGATGTCAGGGCTCAGGCTGTGTCCCACAGAGCATTAGCGCCCAGGGCAGCCGATAGAATTGGGGTGCAGTCACGTGGCGTGCAGGTGGACCCTCATTTGGGGATTCTGGGCATCCCCAGAGGGCAACGTTTTTCTTCTGGTGGGCAGGCAGAGTGCTGCGTTGTGGCTCCAGAATTCCCCATCTGGAGGGCTTGGGGGCCAGGAGTGTGAGGACAGGAGTGTGAGAACACATGCTAGGGTTATGTGTCGGGGTGAGGGCACGGCAGGCCCACTCTGCAGAGGCTGAATCGAGATCCCCTGCGTCGGAAGTCAGGGCGAGGATCCGACTTTGGCTCAGGTTAGAGTTTGTGTCCATGGTGGCCCCTTCAGGAAGAGGGGGCCTCGTGAGGTCATGGAGGTTTTCCCACACTGGGAGTTGTGACATGCTCCAAAGTGCAAGGATTCCTTCTGCGGGAGAGTCGAGTCCTCTGGGATGGCTCCAGGACGCCCCATTCGGAAAGACTCGAGAGCACGGTTCTAAGGATGGATGCCTGGGCACCCCACCTCGCATTCCCATTGGCTCGTAGTGACAAAGCAGGCTCAATCTGCTGCCTCTGGGGGAGGTATGTGGCGGGCGGGTGGGGCTGAGTTGAAATGGACTCTCCTGAGGATGGGTCATCATGTGGCTTTGTGTCCATGGAGACTTTGGAATATGGCGGTGGCTCCGGGGCCCGGATGGATTCTCATCAAGGGAAGGTTGGACACAGCTCCAAAGAGCAAGCTTCCCACGAGGAGATGAGAGGTTTTCCGTTTGGTGCCTCAGGAAACCCCCTTATACTGGTATTGGAAAGCAGGTTTCTGAGGAGAGAAACCTGGAAACCAAAGCAAGTGTTCAGCTGAGGGCCTAGCCTAGGGCCCTCTACGGTTCAATCTTCTATCTCTGGGGACATCCGTCTGATGTCTGAGTGGAGGTAGTTGGTCAGCTTGTGCCAGATCGCCCCTGTTTGTTCAGGACAGCCTACACTATTGGGATGGCCTCAGGGACCTTGGAGGATCCTCTTAATCTGTAGGGTTGTGGCCAACGGATTAGGCAGAGTTTCCTTGGAGAGGGCTGGAGCAGGCCTGCGGTGTGGCTCCAGGGCCCCCAACCTGGAGGGTGTGTGGGCCAGGGCTGTGGGGACAGAAGTCTGAAAAGAAAAACTTGCCTTAGGTTTGGGGCCGAGGGTATGGCAGGCCTGATCTACAGACCGTGAGGGGAGTTCCTCGGGATAGGAACGAAGGGCGAGTGTGTGGGGGTTTCAGGCTTTGTCTCTGGATTTTGAATCCAGGAGGGCCATGGAATGAAGGGTTGGACTCAGGGGCCATGGACGAGTCTCCTTCTCTGGGGATTTGGCCCGGCTCGCCAGAGTTTGATGTCATTCTCTGGGAAGGGTGGAGTCCTGTATTCTGCCTCCGGTGTCCGTCCCAAAGAGGGATTCCAGATCAGAGCCCTGGGTCCGGATGACAGGAAAACCCAAACTCGGGTTAGGATGGGGACCTAGGGGCATGGCAATCTCCATATGCGGGCTCTTTGTCGAGCCACTGAGAGGGCTTCCTTGAGCACGGGGCTCCCGCTTCATGTCCCAATGCGTGCTTGTGCCCCAGGTGGCCCTCAAGCATGGGCGTGGCCTCATGGGCCATGCTGGTTTCTCCTACTCTGAATGTCGAACACCATGCCAACAGCAAGGTTTCTTGCCATGGGGATGGAGGAGTTCTGATTTGCGCATCAGGTCCACCCCTCTGAAGTGATTGGAGATAAGGTCTAGCTTCTGAAGCCTGAAACCCTAGGTTGCTAAGAGAGGACGGCCTCAGGCCATGGCGGGCCCGATGTGCTGGGTGTGTGGCCAGCTGTCTCAGGGTCCGACTGGAAGTCCGGGCTCTGGCTGTGTCAGACAGAGCATGAGTGGCCATGGCAGCCTCTAGAATTGGAGTGCAGTGGAGTGGCGTGCAGGTGGATCCTCATCGGGTCTTTCTGGGTAGCTGCCTAGGGCAACGTTTTTCTTCTGGTGGGAAGGCAGACTGCTGCATTGTGGCTCCAGAGTTGCCAATCTGGAGGGCTTGGGGGCCAGGAATGTGAGGGCGGAAGTCTGAGAACACAAGCTAGGGTGAGATTTCGGGCGAGGGCACTCTGCAGAGGCTGAAATGAGATCTCCTGCATCTGGAGACAGGGCGAGGATCCGACATTGGCTCAGGTTGGAGACTGTGTCCATGATGGCCCCATCAGGAAGTGGCGCCCTCACGAGGCCATGGAGGTTTTCCCACGCTGGGAGTTCTGAGATGCTCCAAACCGCAAGGATTCCTACTGCGGGACAGTCGAGTCCTGTGAGATGGCTCCAGGACGCCCCATACAGAAAGACTCGAGGGCAGGGTGCTAAGGATGCATGCCTGGGCATCCCACCTCACATTCCCATTGTCTCCTAGCGACAAGGCAGGTTCGGTTGCTGGCTCTGGGGGAGCTAGGCAGGGGGCTGAGTGGAAATGGACTCTCCCGAGGATGGGTCATCATGTGGGTTTGTGTCCATGGAGACCTAGGAATGTGGCAGTGGCTCGGGGGCCCGGAAGCATTCTCCGAACTGGAGGATTGGACACAGCTCCAAAGGGGAAGTTTCCCTGTGGAGATGAGAGGTGTTCTGATGGGTGCCTCAGGAAACCTCCGTTTGCTGGTATTGGAATCCAGGCCTCTGAGGAGAGACGCCTGGAAACCAACCAAAGGGTTCCGATGAAGGCCTAACAGACTGTGCGGTTCCATCTTCTGTCTCTGGGGACATCCGTCTGCTTTTCTGAGTGGAGGGAGTTGCTCAGCTTGTGTCAGATCACCCCTGTGTGTCCAGGGCAGCCTACACTATTGGGATGGCCTCGGGGATCTTGGAGCCTTCTCGTAATCTGTAGGTTTGTGGCCAGTGGAATGGGCAGAGTTTCCTTGGAGAGGGCAGGCACAGTCCTGCGCTGTGGCTCCAGGGGCCCCAGCGTTGAGGGTGTGTGGGACAGGGCTGCGGGGCCTGAAGTCGGAAAACACAAACTCGGCTTAGGTTTGGGGCCGAGGGTATGGCAGGCCCCATCTACCGACCGTGATGGGAGCTGCTCTGGATTTGAATGAAGGGCGAGTGTGCGTCCTTTTCTCAGGCTTCTGGGTCTGGATTTTGTGTCAAGGAGGGCTGTGGAATGGAGGGGTGGCCTCCTGGGCCATGGATGAGCCTCCCTCTCTGGGGATTTGGCCTGGCTTCCAAGAGTTTCAGGTCATTGTGCGGGAAGGGAGGAGTCCTGTATTCTGCCTCAGGGGTCCCTCCCAAAGAGGGATTCCAGAGCAGAGCCCTGGGTACCGGTGACTGGAAAACCCAAACTCGGGTTAGGATCGGGGCCCAAGGGGCATGGGAAGCCCCCTAGGCGGGCTCGTGGTCCAGCCACTGAGAGACCTGATTGGAGCACGAGGCTTATGGTGAGGGTCACCATGTGGCTTTGTGCCCAAGGCGACCGTCAAGCATGGGCGTGGCCTCCTGGGCCTTGCAGGTTTCTCCTACCCTGAAGGTTGGACACCAGGCCAACAGCAAGGTTTCTTGGATGGGGATGGAGGAGTTCTGATTCCTGCATCAGGTTCCCTCCTGTCCGGGGACTGGAGATAAGGTCTAGGTTCTGAATCCTGAACACCCAGCTTGGGAAGAGATGACAGCCTAAGGTCATGGCGGGTCTGATGTGCTGGGTGTGCTGCCTGGTGTCCGTGTGTCGGTCGGGATGTCAGGGCTCAGGCTGTGTCCCACAGAGCATTAGCGCCCAGGGCAGCCGATAGAATTGGGGTGCAGTCACGTGGCGTGCAGGTGGACCCTCATTTGGGGATTCTGGGCATCCCCAGAGGGCAACGTTTTTCTTCTGGTGGGCAGGCAGAGTGCTGCGTTGTGGCTCCAGAATTCCCCATCTGGAGGGCTTGGGGGCCAGGAGTGTGAGGACAGGAGTGTGAGAACACATGCTAGGGTTATGTGTCGGGGTGAGGGCACGGCAGGCCCACTCTGCAGAGGCTGAATCGAGATCCCCTGCGTCGGAAGTCAGGGCGAGGATCCGACTTTGGCTCAGGTTAGAGTTTGTGTCCATGGTGGCCCCTTCAGGAAGAGGGGGCCTCGTGAGGTCATGGAGGTTTTCCCACACTGGGAGTTGTGACATGCTCCAAAGTGCAAGGATTCCTTCTGCGGGAGAGTCGAGTCCTCTGGGATGGCTCCAGGACGCCCCATTCGGAAAGACTCGAGAGCACGGTTCTAAGGATGGATGCCTGGGCACCCCACCTCGCATTCCCATTGGCTCGTAGTGACAAAGCAGGCTCAATCTGCTGCCTCTGGGGGAGGTATGTGGCGGGCGGGTGGGGCTGAGTTGAAATGGACTCTCCTGAGGATGGGTCATCATGTGGCTTTGTGTCCATGGAGACTTTGGAATATGGCGGTGGCTCCGGGGCCCGGATGGATTCTCATCAAGGGAAGGTTGGACACAGCTCCAAAGAGCAAGCTTCCCACGAGGAGATGAGAGGTTTTCCGTTTGGTGCCTCAGGAAACCCCCTTATACTGGTATTGGAAAGCAGGTTTCTGAGGAGAGAAACCTGGAAACCAAAGCAAGTGTTCAGCTGAGGGCCTAGCCTAGGGCCCTCTACGGTTCAATCTTCTATCTCTGGGGACATCCGTCTGATGTCTGAGTGGAGGTAGTTGGTCAGCTTGTGCCAGATCGCCCCTGTTTGTTCAGGACAGCCTACACTATTGGGATGGCCTCAGGGACCTTGGAGGATCCTCTTAATCTGTAGGGTTGTGGCCAACGGATTAGGCAGAGTTTCCTTGGAGAGGGCTGGAGCAGGCCTGCGGTGTGGCTCCAGGGCCCCCAACCTGGAGGGTGTGTGGGCCAGGGCTGTGGGGACAGAAGTCTGAAAAGAAAAACTTGCCTTAGGTTTGGGGCCGAGGGTATGGCAGGCCTGATCTACAGACCGTGAGGGGAGTTCCTCGGGATAGGAACGAAGGGCGAGTGTGTGGGGGTTTCAGGCTTTGTCTCTGGATTTTGAATCCAGGAGGGCCATGGAATGAAGGGTTGGACTCAGGGGCCATGGACGAGTCTCCTTCTCTGGGGATTTGGCCCGGCTCGCCAGAGTTTGATGTCATTCTCTGGGAAGGGTGGAGTCCTGTATTCTGCCTCCGGTGTCCGTCCCAAAGAGGGATTCCAGATCAGAGCCCTGGGTCCGGATGACAGGAAAACCCAAACTCGGGTTAGGATGGGGACCTAGGGGCATGGCAATCTCCATATGCGGGCTCTTTGTCGAGCCACTGAGAGGGCTTCCTTGAGCACGGGGCTCCCGCTTCATGTCCCAATGCGTGCTTGTGCCCCAGGTGGCCCTCAAGCATGGGCGTGGCCTCATGGGCCATGCTGGTTTCTCCTACTCTGAATGTCGAACACCATGCCAACAGCAAGGTTTCTTGCCATGGGGATGGAGGAGTTCTGATTTGCGCATCAGGTCCACCCCTCTGAAGTGATTGGAGATAAGGTCTAGCTTCTGAAGCCTGAAACCCTAGGTTGCTAAGAGAGGACGGCCTCAGGCCATGGCGGGCCCGATGTGCTGGGTGTGTGGCCAGCTGTCTCAGGGTCCGACTGGAAGTCCGGGCTCTGGCTGTGTCAGACAGAGCATGAGTGGCCATGGCAGCCTCTAGAATTGGAGTGCAGTGGAGTGGCGTGCAGGTGGATCCTCATCGGGTCTTTCTGGGTAGCTGCCTAGGGCAACGTTTTTCTTCTGGTGGGAAGGCAGACTGCTGCATTGTGGCTCCAGAGTTGCCAATCTGGAGGGCTTGGGGGCCAGGAATGTGAGGGCGGAAGTCTGAGAACACAAGCTAGGGTGAGATTTCGGGCGAGGGCACTCTGCAGAGGCTGAAATGAGATCTCCTGCATCTGGAGACAGGGCGAGGATCCGACATTGGCTCAGGTTGGAGACTGTGTCCATGATGGCCCCATCAGGAAGTGGCGCCCTCACGAGGCCATGGAGGTTTTCCCACGCTGGGAGTTCTGAGATGCTCCAAACCGCAAGGATTCCTACTGCGGGACAGTCGAGTCCTGTGAGATGGCTCCAGGACGCCCCATACAGAAAGACTCGAGGGCAGGGTGCTAAGGATGCATGCCTGGGCATCCCACCTCACATTCCCATTGTCTCCTAGCGACAAGGCAGGTTCGGTTGCTGGCTCTGGGGGAGCTAGGCAGGGGGCTGAGTGGAAATGGACTCTCCCGAGGATGGGTCATCATGTGGGTTTGTGTCCATGGAGACCTAGGAATGTGGCAGTGGCTCGGGGGCCCGGAAGCATTCTCCGAACTGGAGGATTGGACACAGCTCCAAAGGGGAAGTTTCCCTGTGGAGATGAGAGGTGTTCTGATGGGTGCCTCAGGAAACCTCCGTTTGCTGGTATTGGAATCCAGGCCTCTGAGGAGAGACGCCTGGAAACCAACCAAAGGGTTCCGATGAAGGCCTAACAGACTGTGCGGTTCCATCTTCTGTCTCTGGGGACATCCGTCTGCTTTTCTGAGTGGAGGGAGTTGCTCAGCTTGTGTCAGATCACCCCTGTGTGTCCAGGGCAGCCTACACTATTGGGATGGCCTCGGGGATCTTGGAGCCTTCTCGTAATCTGTAGGTTTGTGGCCAGTGGAATGGGCAGAGTTTCCTTGGAGAGGGCAGGCACAGTCCTGCGCTGTGGCTCCAGGGGCCCCAGCGTTGAGGGTGTGTGGGACAGGGCTGCGGGGCCTGAAGTCGGAAAACACAAACTCGGCTTAGGTTTGGGGCCGAGGGTATGGCAGGCCCCATCTACCGACCGTGATGGGAGCTGCTCTGGATTTGAATGAAGGGCGAGTGTGCGTCCTTTTCTCAGGCTTCTGGGTCTGGATTTTGTGTCAAGGAGGGCTGTGGAATGGAGGGGTGGCCTCCTGGGCCATGGATGAGCCTCTCTCTCTGGGGATTTGGCCTGGCTTCCAAGAGTTTCAGGTCATTCTGCCTGAAGGGAGGAGTCCTGTATTCTGCCTCAGGTGTCCCTCCCAAAGAGGGATTCCAGAGCAGAGCCCTGGGTCCCGGCGACTGGAAAACCCAAACTCGGGTTAGGATCGGGGCCCAAGGGGCATGGGAAGCCCCCTAGGCGGGCTCAGGGTCCAGCCACTGAGAGACCTGATTGGAGCACGAGGCTTATGGTGAGGGTCACCAGGCGTCTTTGTGCCCAAGGCGACCCTGAAGCATGGGCGTGGCCTCCTGGGCCATGCAGGTTTCTCCTACCCTGAAGGTTGGACACCAGGCCAACAGCAAGGTTTCTTGGATGGGGATGGAGGAGTTCTGATTCCTGCATCAGGTTCCCTCCTGTCCGGGGATTGGAGATAAGGTCTAGGTTCTGAATCCTGAACACCCAGCTTGGGAAGAGAAGACAGCCTAAGGTCATGGCGGGTCTGATGTGCTGGGTGTGCTGCCTGGTGTCCGGGTGTCGGTCGGGATGTCAGGGCTCAGGCTGTGTCCGACAGAGCATTAGCGCCCAGGGCAGCCGATAGAATTGGGGTGCAGTCACGTGGCGTGCAGGTGGACCCTCATTTGGGGATTAGGGCATCCCCAGAGGGCAACGTTTCTCTTCTGGTGGGCAGGCAGAGTGCTGCGTTGTGGCTCCAGAATTCCCCATCTGGAGGGCTTGGGGGCCAGGAGTGTGAGGACAGAAGTGTGAGAACACAAGCTAGGGTTATGTGTCGGGGTGAGGGCTCGGCAGGCCCACTCTGCAGAGGCTGAATCGAGATCCCCTGCATCGGAAGTCAGGGCGAGGATCCGACTTTGGCTCAGGTTAGAGTTTGTGTCCATGGTGGCCCCTTCAGGAAGAGGGGGCCTCGTGAGGTCATGGAGGTTTTCCCACGCTGGGAGTTGTGACATGCTCCAAAGTGCAAGGATTCCTTCTGCGGGAGAGTCGAGTCCTCTGGGATGGCTCCAGGACGCCCCATTCGGAAAGACTCGAGAGCACGGTTCTAAGGATGGATGCCTGGGCACCCCACCTCGCATTCCCATTGGCTCGTAGTGACAAAGCAGGCTCAATCTGCTGCCTCTGGGGGAGGTATGTGGCGGGCGGGTGGGGCTGAGTTGAAATGGACTCTCCTGAGGATGGGTCATCATGTGGCTTTGTGTCCATGGAGACTTTGGAATGTGGCGGTGGCTCGGGGGCCCGGATGGATTCTCATCAAGGGAAGGTTGGACACAGCTCCAAAGAGCAAGCTTCCCACGAGGAGATGAGAGGTTTTCCGTTTGGTGCCTCAGGAAACCCCCTTATACTGGTATTGGAAAGCAGGTTTCTGAGGAGAGAAACCTGGAAACCAAAGCAAGTGTTCAGCTGAGGGCCTAGCCTAGGGCCCTCTACGGTTCAATCTTCTATCTCTGGGGACATCCGTCTGATGTCTGAGTGGAGGTAGTTGGTCAGCTTGTGCCAGATCGCCCCTGTTTGTTCAGGACAGCCTACACTATTGGGATGGCCTCAGGGACCTTGGAGGATCCTCTTAATCTGTAGGGTTGTGGCCAACGGATTAGGCCGAGTTTCCTTGGAGAGGGCTGGAGCAGGCCTGCGGTGTGGCTCCAGGGGCCCCAACCGGGAGGGTGTGTGGGCCAGGGCTGTGGGGACAGAAGTCTGAAAAGAAAAACTTGCCTTAGGTTTGGGGCCGAGGGTATGGCAGGCCTGATCTACAGACCGTGAGGGGAGTTCCTCGGGATAGGAACGAAGGGCGAGTGTGTGGGGGTTTCAGGCTTTGTCTCTGGATTTTGAATCCAGGAGGGCCATGGAATGAAGGGTTGGACTCAGGGGCCATGGACGAGTCTCCTTCTCTGGGGATTTGGCCCGGCTCGCCAGAGTTTGATGTCATTCTCTGGGAAGGGTGGAGTCCTGTATTCTGCCTCCGGTGTCCGTCCCAAAGAGGGATTCCAGATCAGAGCCCTGGGTCCGGATGACAGGAAAACCCAAACTCGGGTTAGGATGGGGACCTAGGGGCATGGCAATCTCCATATGCGGGCTCTTTGTCGAGCCACTGAGAGGGCTTCCTTGAGCACGGGGCTCCCGCTTCATGTCCCAATGCGTGCTTGTGCCCAAGGTGGCCCTCAAGCATGGGCGTGGCCTCATGGGCCATGCTGGTTTCTCCTACTCTGAATGTCGAACACCATGCCAACAGCAAGGTTTCTTGCCATGGGGATGGAGGAGTTCTGATTTGCGCATCAGGTCCACCCCTCTGAAGTGATTGGAGATAAGGTCTAGCTTCTGAAGCCTGAAACCCTAGGTTGCTAAGAGAGGACGGCCTCAGGCCATGGCGGGCCCGATGTGCTGGGTGTGTGGCCAGCTGTCTCAGGGTCCGACTGGAAGTCCGGGCTCTGGCTGTGTCAGATAGAGCATGAGTGGCCATGGCAGCCTCTAGAATTGGAGTGCAGTGGAGTGGCGTGCAGGTGGATCCTCATCGGGTCTTTCTGGGTAGCTGCCTAGGGCAACGTTTTTCTTCTGGTGGGAAGGCAGACTGCTGCATTGTGGCTCCAGAGTTGCCAATCTGGAGGGCTTGGGGGCCAGGAATGTGAGGGCGGAAGTCTGAGAACACAAGCTAGGGTGAGATTTCGGGCGAGGGCACTCTGCAGAGGCTGAAATGAGATCTCCTGCATCTGGAGACAGGGCGAGGATCCGACATTGGCTCAGGTTGGAGACTGTGTCCATGATGGCCCCATCAGGAAGTGGCGCCCTCACGAGGCCATGGAGGTTTTCCCACGCTGGGAGTTGTGAGATGCTCCAAACCGCAAGGATTCCTACTGCGGGACAGTCGAGTCCTGTGAGATGGCTCCAGGACGCCCCATACAGAAAGACTCGAGGGCAGGGTGCTAAGGATGCATGCCTGGGCATCCCACCTCACATTCCCATTGTCTCCTAGCGACAAGGCAGGTTCGGTTGCTGGCTCTGGGGGAGCTAGGCAGGGGGCTGAGTGGAAATGGACTCTCCCGAGGATGGGTCATCATGTGGGTTTGTGTCCATGGAGACCTAGGAATGTGGCAGTGGCTCGGGGGCCCGGAAGCATTCTCCGAACTGGAGGATTGGACACAGCTCCAAAGGGGAAGTTTCCCTGTGGAGATGAGAGGTGTTCTGATGGGTGCCTCAGGAAACCTCCGTTTGCTGGTATTGGAATCCAGGCCTCTGAGGAGAGACGCCTGGAAACCAACCAAAGGGTTCCGATGAAGGCCTAACAGACTGTGCGGTTCCATCTTCTGTCTCTGGGGACATCCGTCTGCTTTTCTGAGTGGAGGGAGTTGCTCAGCTTGTGTCAGATCACCCCTGTGTGTCCAGGGCAGCCTACACTATTGGGATGGCCTCGGGGATCTTGGAGCCTTCTCGTAATCTGTAGGTTTGTGGCCAGTGGAATGGGCAGAGTTTCCTTGGAGAGGGCAGGCACAGTCCTGCGCTGTGGCTCCAGGGGCCCCAGCGTTGAGGGTGTGTGGGACAGGGCTGCGGGGCCTGAAGTCGGAAAACACAAACTCGGCTTAGGTTTGGGGCCGAGGGTATGGCAGGCCCCATCTACCGACCGTGATGGGAGCTGCTCTGGATTTGAATGAAGGGCGAGTGTGCGTCCTTTTCTCAGGCTTCTGGGTCTGGATTTTGTGTCAAGGAGGGCTGTGGAATGGAGGGGTGGCCTCCTGGGCCATGGATGAGCCTCTCTCTCTGGGGATTTGGCCTGGCTTCCAAGAGTTTCA
Source organism: Martes martes (assembly GCF_963455335.1). NCBI lineage: Eukaryota > Metazoa > Chordata > Mammalia > Carnivora > Mustelidae > Martes > Martes martes. Next base: position 13,995 of record NW_027666523.1, read on the forward strand.
GGTCATTCTGCCTGAAGGGAGGAGTCCTGTATTCTGCCTCAGGTGTCCCTCCCAAAGAGGGATTCCAGAGCAGAGCCCTGGGTCCCGGCGACTGGAAAACCCAAACTCGGGTTAGGATCGGGGCCCAAGGGGCATGGGAAGCCCCCTAGGCGGGCTCAGGGTCCAGCCACTGAGAGACCTGATTGGAGCACGAGGCTTATGGTGAGGGTCACCAGGCGTCTTTGTGCCCAAGGCGACCCTGAAGCATGGGCGTGGCCTCCTGGGCCATGCAGGTTTCTCCTACCCTGAAGGTTGGACACCAGGCCAACAGCAAGGTTTCTTGGATGGGGATGGAGGAGTTCTGATTCCTGCATCAGGTTCCCTCCTGTCCGGGGATTGGAGATAAGGTCTAGGTTCTGAATCCTGAACACCCAGCTTGGGAAGAGAAGACAGCCTAAGGTCATGGCGGGTCTGATGTGCTGGGTGTGCTGCCTGGTGTCCGGGTGTCGGTCGGGATGTCAGGGCTCAGGCTGTGTCCGACAGAGCATTAGCGCCCAGGGCAGCCGATAGAATTGGGGTGCAGTCACGTGGCGTGCAGGTGGACCCTCATTTGGGGATTAGGGCATCCCCAGAGGGCAACGTTTCTCTTCTGGTGGGCAGGCAGAGTGCTGCGTTGTGGCTCCAGAATTCCCCATCTGGAGGGCTTGGGGGCCAGGAGTGTGAGGACAGAAGTGTGAGAACACAAGCTAGGGTTATGTGTCGGGGTGAGGGCTCGGCAGGCCCACTCTGCAGAGGCTGAATCGAGATCCCCTGCATCGGAAGTCAGGGCGAGGATCCGACTTTGGCTCAGGTTAGAGTTTGTGTCCATGGTGGCCCCTTCAGGAAGAGGGGGCCTCGTGAGGTCATGGAGGTTTTCCCACGCTGGGAGTTGTGACATGCTCCAAAGTGCAAGGATTCCTTCTGCGGGAGAGTCGAGTCCTCTGGGATGGCTCCAGGACGCCCCATTCGGAAAGACTCGAGAGCACGGTTCTAAGGATGGATGCCTGGGCACCCCACCTCGCATTCCCATTGGCTCGTAGTGACAAAGCAGGCTCAATCTGCTGCCTCTGGGGGAGGTATGTGGCGGGCGGGTGGGGCTGAGTTGAAATGGACTCTCCTGAGGATGGGTCATCATGTGGCTTTGTGTCCATGGAGACTTTGGAATGTGGCGGTGGCTCGGGGGCCCGGATGGATTCTCATCAAGGGAAGGTTGGACACAGCTCCAAAGAGCAAGCTTCCCACGAGGAGATGAGAGGTTTTCCGTTTGGTGCCTCAGGAAACCCCCTTATACTGGTATTGGAAAGCAGGTTTCTGAGGAGAGAAACCTGGAAACCAAAGCAAGTGTTCAGCTGAGGGCCTAGCCTAGGGCCCTCTACGGTTCAATCTTCTATCTCTGGGGACATCCGTCTGATGTCTGAGTGGAGGTAGTTGGTCAGCTTGTGCCAGATCGCCCCTGTTTGTTCAGGACAGCCTACACTATTGGGATGGCCTCAGGGACCTTGGAGGATCCTCTTAATCTGTAGGGTTGTGGCCAACGGATTAGGCCGAGTTTCCTTGGAGAGGGCTGGAGCAGGCCTGCGGTGTGGCTCCAGGGGCCCCAACCGGGAGGGTGTGTGGGCCAGGGCTGTGGGGACAGAAGTCTGAAAAGAAAAACTTGCCTTAGGTTTGGGGCCGAGGGTATGGCAGGCCTGATCTACAGACCGTGAGGGGAGTTCCTCGGGATAGGAACGAAGGGCGAGTGTGTGGGGGTTTCAGGCTTTGTCTCTGGATTTTGAATCCAGGAGGGCCATGGAATGAAGGGTTGGACTCAGGGGCCATGGACGAGTCTCCTTCTCTGGGGATTTGGCCCGGCTCGCCAGACTTTGATGTCATTCTCTGGGAAGGGTGGAGTCCTGTATTCTGCCTCCGGTGTCCGTCCCAAAGAGGGATTCCAGATCAGAGCCCTGGGTCCGGATGACAGGAAAACCCAAACTCGGGTTAGGATGGGGACCTAGGGGCATGGCAATCTCCATATGCGGGCTCTTTGTCGAGCCACTGAGAGGGCTTCCTTGAGCACGGGGCTCCCGCTTCATGTCCCAATGCGTGCTTGTGCCCAAGGTGGCCCTCAAGCATGGGCGTGGCCTCATGGGCCATGCTGGTTTCTCCTACTCTGAATGTCGAACACCATGCCAACAGCAAGGTTTCTTGCCATGGGGATGGAGGAGTTCTGATTTGCGCATCAGGTCCACCCCTCTGAAGTGATTGGAGATAAGGTCTAGCTTCTGAAGCCTGAAACCCTAGGTTGCTAAGAGAGGACGGCCTCAGGCCATGGCGGGCCCGATGTGCTGGGTGTGTGGCCAGCTGTCTCAGGGTCCGACTGGAAGTCCGGGCTCTGGCTGTGTCAGACAGAGCATGAGTGCCCATGGCAGCCTCTAGAATTGGAGTGCAGTGGAGTGGCGTGCAGGTGGATCCTCATCGGGTCTTTCTGGGTAGCTGCCTAGGGCAACGTTTTTCTTCTGGTGGGAAGGCAGACTGCTGCATTGTGGCTCCAGAGTTGCCAATCTGGAGGGCTTGGGGGCCAGGAATGTGAGGGCGGAAGTCTGAGAACACAAGCTAGGGTGAGATTTCGGGCGAGGGCACTCTGCAGAGGCTGAAATGAGATCTCCTGCATCTGGAGACAGGGCGAGGATCCGACATTGGCTCAGGTTGGAGACTGTGTCCATGATGGCCCCATCAGGAAGTGGCGCCCTCACGAGGCCATGGAGGTTTTCCCACGCTGGGAGTTGTGAGATGCTCCAAACCGCAAGGATTCCTACTGCGGGACAGTCGAGTCCTGTGAGATGGCTCCAGGACGCCCCATACAGAAAGACTCGAGGGCAGGGTGCTAAGGATGCATGCCTGGGCATCCCACCTCACATTCCCATTGTCTCCTAGCGACAAGGCAGGTTCGGTTGCTGGCTCTGGGGGAGCTAGGCAGGGGACTGAGTTGAAATGGACTCTCCCGAGGATGGGTCATCATGTGGGTTTGTGTCCATGGAGACCTAGGAATGTGGCAGTGGCTCGGGGGCCCGGAAGCATTCTCCGAACTGGAGGATTGGACACAGCTCCAAAGGGGAAGTTTCCCTGTGGAGATGAGAGGTGTTCTGATGGGTGCCTCAGGAAACCTCCGTTTGCTGGTATTGGAATCCAGGCCTCTGAGGAGAGACGCCTGGAAACCAACCAAAGGGTTCCGATGAAGGCCTAACAGACTGTGCGGTTCCATCTTCTGTCTCTGGGGACATCCGTCTGCTTTTCTGAGTGGAGGGAGTTGCTCAGCTTGTGTCAGATCACCCCTGTGTGTCCAGGGCAGCCTACACTATTGGGATGGCCTCGGGGCTCTTGGAGCCTTCTCGTAATCTGTAGGTTTGTGGCCAGTGGAATGGGCAGAGTTTCCTTGGAGAGGGCAGGCACAGTCCTGCGCCGTGGCTCCAGGGTCCCCAGCGTTGAGGGTGTGTGGGACAGGGCTGCAGGGCCTGAAGTCTGAAAACAGAAACTCGGCTTAGGTTTGGGGCCGAGGGTATGGCAGGCCCCATCTACCGAACGTGATGGGAGCTAGTCTGGATTTGACTGAAGGGCGAGTGTGCGTCCTTTTCTCAGGCTACTGGGTCTGGATTTTGTGTCAAGGAGGGCTGTGGAATGGAGGGGTGGCCTCCTGGGCCATGGATGAGCCTCCCTCTCTGGGGATTTGGCCTGGCTTCCAAGAGTTTCAGGTCATTGTGCGGGAAGGGAGGAGTCCTGTATTCTGCCTCAGGGGTCCCTCCCAAAGAGGGATTCCAGAGCAGAGCCCTGGGTACCGGTGACTGGAAAACCCAAACTCGGGTTAGGATCGGGGCCCAAGGGGCATGGGAAGCCCCCTAGGCGGGCTCGTGGTCCAGCCACTGAGAGACCTGATTGGAGCACGAGGCTTATGGTGAGGGTCACCATGTGGCTTTGTGCCCAAGGCGACCGTCAAGCATGGGCGTGGCCTCCTGGGCCTTGCAGGTTTCTCCTACCCTGAAGGTTGGACACCAGGCCAACAGCAAGGTTTCTTGGATGGGGATGGAGGAGTTCTGATTCCTGCATCAGGTTCCCTCCTGTCCGGGGACTGGAGATAAGGTCTAGGTTCTGAATCCTGAACACCCAGCTTGGGAAGAGATGACAGCCTAAGGTCATGGCGGGTCTGATGTGCTGGGTGTGCTGCCTGGTGTCCGTGTGTCGGTCGGGATATCAGGGCTCAGGCTGTGTTCCACAGAGCATTAGCGCCCAGGGCAGCCGATAGAATTGGGGTGCAGTCACGTGGCGTGCAGGTGGACCCTCATTTGGGGATTCTGGGCATCCCCAGAGGGCAACGTTTTTCTTCTGGTGGGCAGGCAGAGTGCTGCGTTGTGGCTCCAGAATTCCCCATCTGGAGGGCTTGGGGGCCAGGAGTGTGAGGACAGGAGTGTGAGAACACATGCTAGGGTTATGTGTCGGGGTGAGGGCACGGCAGGCCCACTCTGCAGAGGCTGAATCGAGATCCCCTGCGTCGGAAGTCAGGGCGAGGATCCGACTTTGGCTCAGGTTAGAGTTTGTGTCCATGGTGGCCCCTTCAGGAAGAGGGGGCCTCGTGAGGTCATGGAGGTTTTCCCACGCTGGGAGTTGTGACATGCTCCAAAGTGCAAGGATTCCTTCTGCGGGAGAGTCGAGTCCTCTGGGATGGCTCCAGGACGCCCCATTCGGAAAGACTCGAGAGCACGGTTCTAAGGATGGATGCCTGGGCACCCCACCTCGCATTCCCATTGGCTCGTAGTGACAAAGCAGGCTCAATCTGCTGCCTCTGGGGGAGGTATGTGGCGGGCGGGTGGGGCTGAGTTGAAATGGACTCTCCTGAGGATGGGTCATCATGTGGCTTTGTGTCCATGGAGACTTTGGAATATGGCGGTGGCTCCGGGGCCCGGATGGATTCTCATCAAGGGAAGGTTGGACACAGCTCCAAAGAGCAAGCTTCCCACGAGGAGATGAGAGGTTTTCCGTTTGGTGCCTCAGGAAACCCCCTTATACTGGTATTGGAAAGCAGGTTTCTGAGGAGAGAAACCTGGAAACCAAAGCAAGTGTTCAGCTGAGGGCCTAGCCTAGGGCCCTCTACGGTTCAATCTTCTATCTCTGGGGACATCCGTCTGATGTCTGAGTGGAGGTAGTTGGTCAGCTTGTGCCAGATCGCCCCTGTTTGTTCAGGACAGCCTACACTATTGGGATGGCCTCAGGGACCTTGGAGGATCCTCTTAATCTGTAGGGTTGTGGCCAACGGATTAGGCAGAGTTTCCTTGGAGAGGGCTGGAGCAGGCCTGCGGTGTGGCTCCAGGGGCCCCAACCGGGAGGGTGTGTGGGCCAGGGCTGTGGGGACAGAAGTCTGAAAAGAAAAACTTGCCTTAGGTTTGGGGCCGAGGGTATGGCAGGCCTGATCTACAGACCGTGAGGGGAGTTCCTCGGGATAGGAACGAAGGGCGAGTGTGTGGGGGTTTCAGGCTTTGTCTCTGGATTTTGAATCCAGGAGGGCCATGGAATGAAGGGTTGGACTCAGGGGCCATGGACGAGTCTCCTTCTCTGGGGATTTGGCCCGGCTCGCCAGACTTTGATGTCATTCTCTGGGAAGGGTGGAGTCCTGTATTCTGCCTCCGGTGTCCGTCCCAAAGAGGGATTCCAGATCAGAGCCCTGGGTCCGGATGACAGGAAAACCCAAACTCGGGTTAGGATGGGGACCTAGGGGCATGGCAATCTCCATATGCGGGCTCTTTGTCGAGCCACTGAGAGGGCTTCCTTGAGCACGGGGCTCCCGCTTCATGTCCCAATGCGTGCTTGTGCCCAAGGTGGCCCTCAAGCATGGGCGTGGCCTCATGGGCCATGCTGGTTTCTCCTACTCTGAATGTCGAACACCATGCCAACAGCAAGGTTTCTTGCCATGGGGATGGAGGAGTTCTGATTTGCGCATCAGGTCCACCCCTCTGAAGTGATTGGAGATAAGGTCTAGCTTCTGAAGCCTGAAACCCTAGGTTGCTAAGAGAGGACGGCCTCAGGCCATGGCGGGCCCGATGTGCTGGGTGTGTGGCCAGCTGTCTCAGGGTCCGACTGGAAGTCCGGGCTCTGGCTGTGTCAGACAGAGCATGAGTGGCCATGGCAGCCTCTAGAATTGGAGTGCAGTGGAGTGGCGTGCAGGTGGATCCTCATCGGGTCTTTCTGGGTAGCTGCCTAGGGCAACGTTTTTCTTCTGGTGGGAAGGCAGACTGCTGCATTGTGGCTCCAGAGTTGCCAATCTGGAGGGCTTGGGGGCCAGGAATGTGAGGGCGGAAGTCTGAGAACACAAGCTAGGGTGAGATTTCGGGCGAGGGCACTCTGCAGAGGCTGAAATGAGATCTCCTGCATCTGGAGACAGGGCGAGGATCCGACATTGGCTCAGGTTGGAGACTGTGTCCATGATGGCCCCATCAGGAAGTGGCGCCCTCACGAGGCCATGGAGGTTTTCCCACGCTGGGAGTTGTGAGATGCTCCAAACCGCAAGGATTCCTACTGCGGGACAGTCGAGTCCTGTGAGATGGCTCCAGGACGCCCCATACAGAAAGACTCGAGGGCAGGGTGCTAAGGATGCATGCCTGGGCATCCCACCTCACATTCCCATTGTCTCCTAGCGACAAGGCAGGTTCGGTTGCTGGCTCTGGGGGAGCTAGGCAGGGGGCTGAGTGGAAATGGACTCTCCCGAGGATGGGTCATCATGTGGGTTTGTGTCCATGGAGACCTAGGAATGTGGCAGTGGCTCGGGGGCCCGGAAGCATTCTCCGAACTGGAGGATTGGACACAGCTCCAAAGGGGAAGTTTCCCTGTGGAGATGAGAGGTGTTCTGATGGGTGCCTCAGGAAACCTCCGTTTGCTGGTATTGGAATCCAGGCCTCTGAGGAGAGACGCCTGGAAACCAACCAAAGGGTTCCGATGAAGGCCTAACAGACTGTGCGGTTCCATCTTCTGTCTCTGGGGACATCCGTCTGCTTTTCTGAGTGGAGGGAGTTGCTCAGCTTGTGTCAGATCACCCCTGTGTGTCCAGGGCAGCCTACACTATTGGGATGGCCTCGGGGATCTTGGAGCCTTCTCGTAATCTGTAGGTTTGTGGCCAGTGGAATGGGCAGAGTTTCCTTGGAGAGGGCAGGCACAGTCCTGCGCTGTGGCTCCAGGGGCCCCAGCGTTGAGGGTGTGTGGGACAGGGCTGCGGGGCCTGAAGTCGGAAAACACAAACTCGGCTTAGGTTTGGGGCCGAGGGTATGGCAGGCCCCATCTACCGACCGTGATGGGAGCTGCTCTGGATTTGAATGAAGGGCGAGTGTGCGTCCTTTTCTCAGGCTTCTGGGTCTGGATTTTGTGTCAAGGAGGGCTGTGGAATGGAGGGGTGGCCTCCTGGGCCATGGATGAGCCTCTCTCTCTGGGGATTTGGCCTGGCTTCCAAGAGTTTCAGGTCATTCTGCCTGAAGGGAGGAGTCCTGTATTCTGCCTCAGGTGTCCCTCCCAAAGAGGGATTCCAGAGCAGAGCCCTGGGTCCCGGCGACTGGAAAACCCAAACTCGGGTTAGGATCGGGGCCCAAGGGGCATGGGAAGCCCCCTAGGCGGGCTCAGGGTCCAGCCACTGAGAGACCTGATTGGAGCACGAGGCTTATGGTGAGGGTCACCAGGCGTCTTTGTGCCCAAGGCGACCCTGAAGCATGGGCGTGGCCTCCTGGGCCATGCAGGTTTCTCCTACCCTGAAGGTTGGACACCAGGCCAACAGCAAGGTTTCTTGGATGGGGATGGAGGAGTTCTGATTCCTGCATCAGGTTCCCTCCTGTCCGGGGATTGGAGATAAGGTCTAGGTTCTGAATCCTGAACACCCAGCTTGGGAAGAGAAGACAGCCTAAGGTCATGGCGGGTCTGATGTGCTGGGTGTGCTGCCTGGTGTCCGGGTGTCGGTCGGGATGTCAGGGCTCAGGCTGTGTCCGACAGAGCATTAGCGCCCAGGGCAGCCGATAGAATTGGGGTGCAGTCACGTGGCGTGCAGGTGGACCCTCATTTGGGGATTAGGGCATCCCCAGAGGGCAACGTTTCTCTTCTGGTGGGCAGGCAGAGTGCTGCGTTGTGGCTCCAGAATTCCCCATCTGGAGGGCTTGGGGGCCAGGAGTGTGAGGACAGAAGTGTGAGAACACAAGCTAGGGTTATGTGTCGGGGTGAGGGCTCGGCAGGCCCACTCTGCAGAGGCTGAATCGAGATCCCCTGCATCGGAAGTCAGGGCGAGGATCCGACTTTGGCTCAGGTTAGAGTTTGTGTCCATGGTGGCCCCTTCAGGAAGAGGGGGCCTCGTGAGGTCATGGAGGTTTTCCCACGCTGGGAGTTGTGACATGCTCCAAAGTGCAAGGATTCCTTCTGCGGGAGAGTCGAGTCCTCTGGGATGGCTCCAGGACGCCCCATTCGGAAAGACTCGAGAGCACGGTTCTAAGGATGGATGCCTGGGCACCCCACCTCGCATTCCCATTGGCTCGTAGTGACAAAGCAGGCTCAATCTGCTGCCTCTGGGGGAGGTATGTGGCGGGCGGGTGGGGCTGAGTTGAAATGGACTCTCCTGAGGATGGGTCATCATGTGGCTTTGTGTCCATGGAGACTTTGGAATGTGGCGGTGGCTCGGGGGCCCGGATGGATTCTCATCAAGGGAAGGTTGGACACAGCTCCAAAGAGCAAGCTTCCCACGAGGAGATGAGAGGTTTTCCGTTTGGTGCCTCAGGAAACCCCCTTATACTGGTATTGGAAAGCAGGTTTCTGAGGAGAGAAACCTGGAAACCAAAGCAAGTGTTCAGCTGAGGGCCTAGCCTAGGGCCCTCTACGGTTCAATCTTCTATCTCTGGGGACATCCGTCTGATGTCTGAGTGGAGGTAGTTGGTCAGCTTGTGCCAGATCGCCCCTGTTTGTTCAGGACAGCCTACACTATTGGGATGGCCTCAGGGACCTTGGAGGATCCTCTTAATCTGTAGGGTTGTGGCCAACGGATTAGGCCGAGTTTCCTTGGAGAGGGCTGGAGCAGGCCTGCGGTGTGGCTCCAGGGGCCCCAACCGGGAGGGTGTGTGGGCCAGGGCTGTGGGGACAGAAGTCTGAAAAGAAAAACTTGCCTTAGGTTTGGGGCCGAGGGTATGGCAGGCCTGATCTACAGACCGTGAGGGGAGTTCCTCGGGATAGGAACGAAGGGCGAGTGTGTGGGGGTTTCAGGCTTTGTCTCTGGATTTTGAATCCAGGAGGGCCATGGAATGAAGGGTTGGACTCAGGGGCCATGGACGAGTCTCCTTCTCTGGGGATTTGGCCCGGCTCGCCAGACTTTGATGTCATTCTCTGGGAAGGGTGGAGTCCTGTATTCTGCCTCCGGTGTCCGTCCCAAAGAGGGATTCCAGATCAGAGCCCTGGGTCCGGATGACAGGAAAACCCAAACTCGGGTTAGGATGGGGACCTAGGGGCATGGCAATCTCCATATGCGGGCTCTTTGTCGAGCCACTGAGAGGGCTTCCTTGAGCACGGGGCTCCCGCTTCATGTCCCAATGCGTGCTTGTGCCCAAGGTGGCCCTCAAGCATGGGCGTGGCCTCATGGGCCATGCTGGTTTCTCCTACTCTGAATGTCGAACACCATGCCAACAGCAAGGTTTCTTGCCATGGGGATGGAGGAGTTCTGATTTGCGCATCAGGTCCACCCCTCTGAAGTGATTGGAGATAAGGTCTAGCTTCTGAAGCCTGAAACCCTAGGTTGCTAAGAGAGGACGGCCTCAGGCCATGGCGGGCCCGATGTGCTGGGTGTGTGGCCAGCTGTCTCAGGGTCCGACTGGAAGTCCGGGCTCTGGCTGTGTCAGACAGAGCATGAGTGCCCATGGCAGCCTCTAGAATTGGAGTGCAGTGGAGTGGCGTGCAGGTGGATCCTCATCGGGTCTTTCTGGGTAGCTGCCTAGGGCAACGTTTTTCTTCTGGTGGGAAGGCAGACTGCTGCATTGTGGCTCCAGAGTTGCCAATCTGGAGGGCTTGGGGGCCAGGAATGTGAGGGCGGAAGTCTGAGAACACAAGCTAGGGTGAGATTTCGGGCGAGGGCACTCTGCAGAGGCTGAAATGAGATCTCCTGCATCTGGAGACAGGGCGAGGATCCGACATTGGCTCAGGTTGGAGACTGTGTCCATGATGGCCCCATCAGGAAGTGGCGCCCTCACGAGGCCATGGAGGTTTTCCCACGCTGGGAGTTGTGAGATGCTCCAAACCGCAAGGATTCCTACTGCGGGACAGTCGAGTCCTGTGAGATGGCTCCAGGACGCCCCATACAGAAAGACTCGAGGGCAGGGTGCTAAGGATGCATGCCTGGGCATCCCACCTCACATTCCCATTGTCTCCTAGCGACAAGGCAGGTTCGGTTGCTGGCTCTGGGGGAGCTAGGCAGGGGACTGAGTTGAAATGGACTCTCCCGAGGATGGGTCATCATGTGGGTTTGTGTCCATGGAGACCTAGGAATGTGGCAGTGGCTCGGGGGCCCGGAAGCATTCTCCGAACTGGAGGATTGGACACAGCTCCAAAGGGGAAGTTTCCCTGTGGAGATGAGAGGTGTTCTGATGGGTGCCTCAGGAAACCTCCGTTTGCTGGTATTGGAATCCAGGCCTCTGAGGAGAGACGCCTGGAAACCAACCAAAGGGTTCCGATGAAGGCCTAACAGACTGTGCGGTTCCATCTTCTGTCTCTGGGGACATCCGTCTGCTTTTCTGAGTGGAGGGAGTTGCTCAGCTTGTGTCAGATCACCCCTGTGTGTCCAGGGCAGCCTACACTATTGGGATGGCCTCGGGGCTCTTGGAGCCTTCTCGTAATCTGTAGGTTTGTGGCCAGTGGAATGGGCAGAGTTTCCTTGGAGAGGGCAGGCACAGTCCTGCGCCGTGGCTCCAGGGTCCCCAGCGTTGAGGGTGTGTGGGACAGGGCTGCAGGGCCTGAAGTCTGAAAACAGAAACTCGGCTTAGGTTTGGGGCCGAGGGTATGGCAGGCCCCATCTACCGAACGTGATGGGAGCTAGTCTGGATTTGACTGAAGGGCGAGTGTGCGTCCTTTTCTCAGGCTACTGGGTCTGGATTTTGTGTCAAGGAGGGCTGTGGAATGGAGGGGTGGCCTCCTGGGCCATGGATGAGCCTCCCTCTCTGGGGATTTGGCCTGGCTTCCAAGAGTTTCAGGTCATTGTGCGGGAAGGGAGGAGTCCTGTATTCTGCCTCAGGGGTCCCTCCCAAAGAGGGATTCCAGAGCAGAGCCCTGGGTACCGGTGACTGGAAAACCCAAACTCGGGTTAGGATCGGGGCCCAAGGGGCATGGGAAGCCCCCTAGGCGGGCTCGTGGTCCAGCCACTGAGAGACCTGATTGGAGCACGAGGCTTATGGTGAGGGTCACCATGTGGCTTTGTGCCCAAGGCGACCGTCAAGCATGGGCGTGGCCTCCTGGGCCTTGCAGGTTTCTCCTACCCTGAAGGTTGGACACCAGGCCAACAGCAAGGTTTCTTGGATGGGGATGGAGGAGTTCTGATTCCTGCATCAGGTTCCCTCCTGTCCGGGGACTGGAGATAAGGTCTAGGTTCTGAATCCTGAACACCCAGCTTGGGAAGAGATGACAGCCTAAGGTCATGGCGGGTCTGATGTGCTGGGTGTGCTGCCTGGTGTCCGTGTGTCGGTCGGGATATCAGGGCTCAGGCTGTGTTCCACAGAGCATTAGCGCCCAGGGCAGCCGATAGAATTGGGGTGCAGTCACGTGGCGTGCAGGTGGACCCTCATTTGGGGATTCTGGGCATCCCCAGAGGGCAACGTTTTTCTTCTGGTGGGCAGGCAGAGTGCTGCGTTGTGGCTCCAGAATTCCCCATCTGGAGGGCTTGGGGGCCAGGAGTGTGAGGACAGGAGTGTGAGAACACATGCTAGGGTTATGTGTCGGGGTGAGGGCACGGCAGGCCCACTCTGCAGAGGCTGAATCGAGATCCCCTGCGTCGGAAGTCAGGGCGAGGATCCGACTTTGGCTCAGGTTAGAGTTTGTGTCCATGGTGGCCCCTTCAGGAAGAGGGGGCCTCGTGAGGTCATGGAGGTTTTCCCACGCTGGGAGTTGTGACATGCTCCAAAGTGCAAGGATTCCTTCTGCGGGAGAGTCGAGTCCTCTGGGATGGCTCCAGGACGCCCCATTCGGAAAGACTCGAGAGCACGGTTCTAAGGATGGATGCCTGGGCACCCCACCTCGCATTCCCATTGGCTCGTAGTGACAAAGCAGGCTCAATCTGCTGCCTCTGGGGGAGGTATGTGGCGGGCGGGTGGGGCTGAGTTGAAATGGACTCTCCTGAGGATGGGTCATCATGTGGCTTTGTGTCCATGGAGACTTTGGAATATGGCGGTGGCTCCGGGGCCCGGATGGATTCTCATCAAGGGAAGGTTGGACACAGCTCCAAAGAGCAAGCTTCCCACGAGGAGATGAGAGGTTTTCCGTTTGGTGCCTCAGGAAACCCCCTTATACTGGTATTGGAAAGCAGGTTTCTGAGGAGAGAAACCTGGAAACCAAAGCAAGTGTTCAGCTGAGGGCCTAGCCTAGGGCCCTCTACGGTTCAATCTTCTATCTCTGGGGACATCCGTCTGATGTCTGAGTGGAGGTAGTTGGTCAGCTTGTGCCAGATCGCCCCTGTTTGTTCAGGACAGCCTACACTATTGGGATGGCCTCAGGGACCTTGGAGGATCCTCTTAATCTGTAGGGTTGTGGCCAACGGATTAGGCAGAGTTTCCTTGGAGAGGGCTGGAGCAGGCCTGCGGTGTGGCTCCAGGGGCCCCAACCGGGAGGGTGTGTGGGCCAGGGCTGTGGGGACAGAAGTCTGAAAAGAAAAACTTGCCTTAGGTTTGGGGCCGAGGGTATGGCAGGCCTGATCTACAGACCGTGAGGGGAGTTCCTCGGGATAGGAACGAAGGGCGAGTGTGTGGGGGTTTCAGGCTTTGTCTCTGGATTTTGAATCCAGGAGGGCCATGGAATGAAGGGTTGGACTCAGGGGCCATGGACGAGTCTCCTTCTCTGGGGATTTGGCCCGGCTCGCCAGACTTTGATGTCATTCTCTGGGAAGGGTGGAGTCCTGTATTCTGCCTCCGGTGTCCGTCCCAAAGAGGGATTCCAGATCAGAGCCCTGGGTCCGGATGACAGGAAAACCCAAACTCGGGTTAGGATGGGGACCTAGGGGCATGGCAATCTCCATATGCGGGCTCTTTGTCGAGCCACTGAGAGGGCTTCCTTGAGCACGGGGCTCCCGCTTCATGTCCCAATGCGTGCTTGTGCCCAAGGTGGCCCTCAAGCATGGGCGTGGCCTCATGGGCCATGCTGGTTTCTCCTACTCTGAATGTCGAACACCATGCCAACAGCAAGGTTTCTTGCCATGGGGATGGAGGAGTTCTGATTTGCGCATCAGGTCCACCCCTCTGAAGTGATTGGAGATAAGGTCTAGCTTCTGAAGCCTGAAACCCTAGGTTGCTAAGAGAGGACGGCCTCAGGCCATGGCGGGCCCGATGTGCTGGGTGTGTGGCCAGCTGTCTCAGGGTCCGACTGGAAGTCCGGGCTCTGGCTGTGTCAGACAGAGCATGAGTGGCCATGGCAGCCTCTAGAATTGGAGTGCAGTGGAGTGGCGTGCAGGTGGATCCTCATCGGGTCTTTCTGGGTAGCTGCCTAGGGCAACGTTTTTCTTCTGGTGGGAAGGCAGACTGCTGCATTGTGGCTCCAGAGTTGCCAATCTGGAGGGCTTGGGGGCCAGGAATGTGAGGGCGGAAGTCTGAGAACACAAGCTAGGGTGAGATTTCGGGCGAGGGCACTCTGCAGAGGCTGAAATGAGATCTCCTGCATCTGGAGACAGGGCGAGGATCCGACATTGGCTCAGGTTGGAGACTGTGTCCATGATGGCCCCATCAGGAAGTGGCGCCCTCACGAGGCCATGGAGGTTTTCCCACGCTGGGAGTTGTGAGATGCTCCAAACCGCAAGGATTCCTACTGCGGGACAGTCGAGTCCTGTGAGATGGCTCCAGGACGCCCCATACAGAAAGACTCGAGGGCAGGGTGCTAAGGATGCATGCCTGGGCATCCCACCTCACATTCCCATTGTCTCCTAGCGACAAGGCAGGTTCGGTTGCTGGCTCTGGGGGAGCTAGGCAGGGGGCTGAGTGGAAATGGACTCTCCCGAGGATGGGTCATCATGTGGGTTTGTGTCCATGGAGACCTAGGAATGTGGCAGTGGCTCGGGGGCCCGGAAGCATTCTCCGAACTGGAGGATTGGACACAGCTCCAAAGGGGAAGTTTCCCTGTGGAGATGAGAGGTGTTCTGATGGGTGCCTCAGGAAACCTCCGTTTGCTGGTATTGGAATCCAGGCCTCTGAGGAGAGACGCCTGGAAACCAACCAAAGGGTTCCGATGAAGGCCTAACAGACTGTGCGGTTCCATCTTCTGTCTCTGGGGACATCCGTCTGCTTTTCTGAGTGGAGGGAGTTGCTCAGCTTGTGTCAGATCACCCCTGTGTGTCCAGGGCAGCCTACACTATTGGGATGGCCTCGGGGATCTTGGAGCCTTCTCGTAATCTGTAGGTTTGTGGCCAGTGGAATGGGCAGAGTTTCCTTGGAGAGGGCAGGCACAGTCCTGCGCTGTGGCTCCAGGGGCCCCAGCGTTGAGGGTGTGTGGGACAGGGCTGCGGGGCCTGAAGTCGGAAAACACAAACTCGGCTTAGGTTTGGGGCCGAGGGTATGGCAGGCCCCATCTACCGACCGTGATGGGAGCTGCTCTGGATTTGAATGAAGGGCGAGTGTGCGTCCTTTTCTCAGGCTTCTGGGTCTGGATTTTGTGTCAAGGAGGGCTGTGGAATGGAGGGGTGGCCTCCTGGGCCATGGATGAGCCTCTCTCTCTGGGGATTTGGCCTGGCTTCCAAGAGTTTCAGGTCATTCTGCCTGAAGGGAGGAGTCCTGTATTCTGCCTCAGGTGTCCCTCCCAAAGAGGGATTCCAGAGCAGAGCCCTGGGTCCCGGCGACTGGAAAACCCAAACTCGGGTTAGGATCGGGGCCCAAGGGGCATGGGAAGCCCCCTAGGCGGGCTCAGGGTCCAGCCACTGAGAGACCTGATTGGAGCACGAGGCTTATGGTGAGGGTCACCAGGCGTCTTTGTGCCCAAGGCGACCCTGAAGCATGGGCGTGGCCTCCTGGGCCATGCAGGTTTCTCCTACCCTGAAGGTTGGACACCAGGCCAACAGCAAGGTTTCTTGGATGGGGATGGAGGAGTTCTGATTCCTGCATCAGGTTCCCTCCTGTCCGGGGATTGGAGATAAGGTCTAGGTTCTGAATCCTGAACACCCAGCTTGGGAAGAGAAGACAGCCTAAGGTCATGGCGGGTCTGATGTGCTGGGTGTGCTGCCTGGTGTCCGGGTGTCGGTCGGGATGTCAGGGCTCAGGCTGTGTCCGACAGAGCATTAGCGCCCAGGGCAGCCGATAGAATTGGGGTGCAGTCACGTGGCGTGCAGGTGGACCCTCATTTGGGGATTAGGGCATCCCCAGAGGGCAACGTTTCTCTTCTGGTGGGCAGGCAGAGTGCTGCGTTGTGGCTCCAGAATTCCCCATCTGGAGGGCTTGGGGGCCAGGAGTGTGAGGACAGAAGTGTGAGAACACAAGCTAGGGTTATGTGTCGGGGTGAGGGCTCGGCAGGCCCACTCTGCAGAGGCTGAATCGAGATCCCCTGCATCGGAAGTCAGGGCGAGGATCCGACTTTGGCTCAGGTTAGAGTTTGTGTCCATGGTGGCCCCTTCAGGAAGAGGGGGCCTCGTGAGGTCATGGAGGTTTTCCCACGCTGGGAGTTGTGACATGCTCCAAAGTGCAAGGATTCCTTCTGCGGGAGAGTCGAGTCCTCTGGGATGGCTCCAGGACGCCCCATTCGGAAAGACTCGAGAGCACGGTTCTAAGGATGGATGCCTGGGCACCCCACCTCGCATTCCCATTGGCTCGTAGTGACAAAGCAGGCTCAATCTGCTGCCTCTGGGGGAGGTATGTGGCGGGCGGGTGGGGCTGAGTTGAAATGGACTCTCCTGAGGATGGGTCATCATGTGGCTTTGTGTCCATGGAGACTTTGGAATGTGGCGGTGGCTCGGGGGCCCGGATGGATTCTCATCAAGGGAAGGTTGGACACAGCTCCAAAGAGCAAGCTTCCCACGAGGAGATGAGAGGTTTTCCGTTTGGTGCCTCAGGAAACCCCCTTATACTGGTATTGGAAAGCAGGTTTCTGAGGAGAGAAACCTGGAAACCAAAGCAAGTGTTCAGCTGAGGGCCTAGCCTAGGGCCCTCTACGGTTCAATCTTCTATCTCTGGGGACATCCGTCTGATGTCTGAGTGGAGGTAGTTGGTCAGCTTGTGCCAGATCGCCCCTGTTTGTTCAGGACAGCCTACACTATTGGGATGGCCTCAGGGACCTTGGAGGATCCTCTTAATCTGTAGGGTTGTGGCCAACGGATTAGGCCGAGTTTCCTTGGAGAGGGCTGGAGCAGGCCTGCGGTGTGGCTCCAGGGGCCCCAACCGGGAGGGTGTGTGGGCCAGGGCTGTGGGGACAGAAGTCTGAAAAGAAAAACTTGCCTTAGGTTTGGGGCCGAGGGTATGGCAGGCCTGATCTACAGACCGTGAGGGGAGTTCCTCGGGATAGGAACGAAGGGCGAGTGTGTGGGGGTTTCAGGCTTTGTCTCTGGATTTTGAATCCAGGAGGGCCATGGAATGAAGGGTTGGACTCAGGGGCCATGGACGAGTCTCCTTCTCTGGGGATTTGGCCCGGCTCGCCAGACTTTGATGTCATTCTCTGGGAAGGGTGGAGTCCTGTATTCTGCCTCCGGTGTCCGTCCCAAAGAGGGATTCCAGATCAGAGCCCTGGGTCCGGATGACAGGAAAACCCAAACTCGGGTTAGGATGGGGACCTAGGGGCATGGCAATCTCCATATGCGGGCTCTTTGTCGAGCCACTGAGAGGGCTTCCTTGAGCACGGGGCTCCCGCTTCATGTCCCAATGCGTGCTTGTGCCCAAGGTGGCCCTCAAGCATGGGCGTGGCCTCATGGGCCATGCTGGTTTCTCCTACTCTGAATGTCGAACACCATGCCAACAGCAAGGTTTCTTGCCATGGGGATGGAGGAGTTCTGATTTGCGCATCAGGTCCACCCCTCTGAAGTGATTGGAGATAAGGTCTAGCTTCTGAAGCCTGAAACCCTAGGTTGCTAAGAGAGGACGGCCTCAGGCCATGGCGGGCCCGATGTGCTGGGTGTGTGGCCAGCTGTCTCAGGGTCCGACTGGAAGTCCGGGCTCTGGCTGTGTCAGACAGAGCATGAGTGGCCATGGCAGCCTCTAGAATTGGAGTGCAGTGGAGTGGCGTGCAGGTGGATCCTCATCGGGTCTTTCTGGGTAGCTGCCTAGGGCAACGTTTTTCTTCTGGTGGGAAGGCAGACTGCTGCATTGTGGCTCCAGAGTTGCCAATCTGGAGGGCTTGGGGGCCAGGAATGTGAGGGCGGAAGTCTGAGAACACAAGCTAGGGTGAGATTTCGGGCGAGGGCACTCTGCAGAGGCTGAAATGAGATCTCCTGCATCTGGAGACAGGGCGAGGATCCGACATTGGCTCAGGTTGGAGACTGTGTCCATGATGGCCCCATCAGGAAGTGGCGCCCTCACGAGGCCATGGAGGTTTTCCCACGCTGGGAGTTGTGAGATGCTCCAAACCGCAAGGATTCCTACTGCGGGACAGTCGAGTCCTGTGAGATGGCTCCAGGACGCCCCATACAGAAAGACTCGAGGGCAGGGTGCTAAGGATGCATGCCTGGGCATCCCACCTCACATTCCCATTGTCTCCTAGCGACAAGGCAGGTTCGGTTGCTGGCTCTGGGGGAGCTAGGCAGGGGGCTGAGTGGAAATGGACTCTCCTGAGGATGGGTCATCATGTGGGTTTGTGTCCATGGAGACCTAGGAATGTGGCAGTGGCTCGGGGGCCCGGAAGCATTCTCCGAACTGGAGGATTGGACACAGCTCCAAAGGGGAAGTTTCCCTGTGGAGATGAGAGGTGTTCTGATGGGTGCCTCAGGAAACCTCCGTTTGCTGGTATTGGAATCCAGGCCTCTGAGGAGAGACGCCTGGAAACCAAACAAAGGGTTCAGATGAAGGCCTAACAGACTGTCCGGTTCCATGTTCTGTCTCTGGGGACATCCGTCTGCTTTTCTGAGTGGAGGGAGTTGCTCAGCTTGTGTCAGATCACCCCTGTGTGTCCAAGGCAGCCTACACTCTTGGGATGGCCTCGGGGATCTTGGAGCCTTCTCCTAATCTGTAGGTTTGTGGCCAGTGGAATGGGCAGAGTTTCCTTGGAGAGGGCAGGCACAGTCCTGCGCCGTGGCTCCAGGGTCCCCAGCGTTGAGGGTGTGTGGGACAGGGCTGCAGGGCCTGAAGTCTGAAAACACAAACTCGGCTTAGGTTTGGGGCCGAGGGTATGGCAGGCCCCATCTACCGACCGTGCTGGGAGCTGCTCTGGATTTGAATGAAGGGCGAGTGTGCGTCCTTTTCTCAGGCTTCTGTCTCTGGATTTGGTGTCAAGGAGGGCTGTGGAATGGAGGGGTGGCCTCCTGGGCCATGGATGAGCCTCCCTCTCTGGGGATTTGGCCTGGCTTCCAAGAGTTTCAGGTCATTCTGCGGGAAGGGAGGAGTCCTGTACTCTGCCTCAGGTGTCCCTCCCAAAGAGGGATTCCAGAGCAGAGCCCTGAGTACCGGCGACTGGAAAACCGAAACTCGGGTTAGGATGGGGGTCCCAGGGGCGTGGGAAGCACCCTCTGCGGGCTCTTGGTCCAGCCACGGAGAGACCTGATTTGAGCACGAGGCTTATGGTGAGGGTCACAATGCGTCATTGTGCCCAAGGCGACCCACAAGCATGGGCGTGGCCTCATGGGGCATGCAGGTTTCTCCTACCCTGAAGGTGGGACACCAGGCCAACAGCAAGGTTTCTTGGATGGGGATGGAGGAGTTCAGATTTCTGCATCAGGTTCCCTCCTGTCCAGTGATTGGAGATAAGGTCTAGGTTCTGAATCCTGAACACCCAGCTTGGTAAGAGATGACAGCCTAAGGTCATGGCCGGTCTGATGTGATGGGTGTCTGTCGGGATGTCAGGGCTCAGGCAGTGTCAGGCAGAGCACGGATGCCCATGGCAACCCCGAGAATTGGAGTGCAGTAGAGCGGCGTGCAGGTGGATCCTAATTGGGTGTTTCTGTGTAGTCGCCTAGGGCAAAGTTTTTCTTCTGGTGGGAAGGCAGACTGCTGTATTGTGGCTCCAGAATTCCCAATCTGGAGGTCTTGGTGGCCAGGAATGTGAGGACGGAAGTCTGAGAACACAAGCTAGGGTGAGATTTCGGGCGAGGGCACTCTGCAGAGGCTGAAATGAGATCTCCTGCATCTGGAGACAGGGCGAGGATCCGACATTGGCTCAGGTTGGAGACTGTGTCCATTATGGCCCCATCAGTAGGTGGGGCCCTCCCGAAGCCATGGAGGTTTTCCCATGCTGGGAGTTGTGAGATGCTCCAAACCGCAAGGATTCCTACTGTGGGACAGTCGAGTCCTGTGAGATGGCAACAGGACGCCCGATACAGAAAGACTGCTGTGCAGGGTACTAAGGATGGATGCCTGGGCATCCCACCTCACATTCCCATTGTCTCCTAGCGACAAGGCAGGTTCGATTGCTGGCTCTGGGGGAGGTACGCAGGGCGCTGAGTGGAAATGGACTCTCCTGAGGATGGGTCATAATGTAGGTTTGTGTCCATGGAGACCTAGGAATGTGGCAGTGGCTCTGGGGCCCGGAAGGATTCTCCGAACCTTAGGATTGGACACAGCTCCAAAGAGTAAGTTTCCCCTGTGGAGATGAGAGGTGTTCTGATGGGTGCCTCAGGAAACGTCCGTTTGCTGGTATTGGTTTTCAAGCCTCTGAGGAGAGACGCCTGGAAACCAACCATAGGGTTCAGATGAAGGCCTAACAGACTGTCCGGATCCATGTTCTGTCTCTGGGGACATCCGTCTGCTTTTCTGAGTGGAGGGAGTTGCTCAGCTTGTGTCAGATCACCCCTGTGTGTCCAGGGCAGCCTACACTCTTGGGATGGCCTCGGGGATCTTGGAGCCTTCTCCTAATCTGTAGGTTTGTGGCCAGTGGAATGGGCAGAGTTTCCTTGGAGAGGGCAGGCACAGTCGTGCGCTGTGGCCCCAGGGGCCCCAGCGTTGAGGGTGTGTGTGAAAGGGCTGCGGGGCCTGAAGTCTGAAAACTCAAACTCGGCTTAGGTTTGGGGTCGAGGGTATGGCAGGCCCCATCTACCGACCGTGCTGGGAGCTGCTCTGGATTTGAATGAAGGGCGAGTGTGCGTCCTTTTCTCAGGCTTCTGTCTCTGGATTTTGTGTCAAGGAGGGCTGTGAAATGGAGGGGTGGCCTCCTGGGCCATGGATGAGCCTCCCTCTCTGGGGATTTGGCCTGGCTTCCAAGAGTTTCAGGTCATTCTGCGGGAAGGGAGGAGTCCTGTACTCTGCCTCAGGTGTCCCTCCCAAAGAGGGATTCCAGAGCAGAGCCCTGAGTACCGGCGACTGGAAAACCCAAACTCGGGTTAGGATGTCGGCCCAAGGGGCGTGGGAAGCACCCTCTGCGGGCTCTTGGTCCAGCCACGAGAGACCTGATTTGAGCACGAGGCTTATGGTGAGGGTCACAATGCGTCTTTGGGCCCAAGGCGACCCTCAAGCATGGGCGTGGCCTTATGGGGCATGCAGGTTTCTCCTACCCTGAAGGTGGGACACCAGGCCAGCAGCAAGGTTTCTTGGATGGGGATGGAGGAGTTCAGATTTCTGCATCAGGTTCCCTCCTGTCCAGTGATTGGAGATAAGGTCTAGGTTCTGAATCCTGAACACCCATCTTGGTAAGAGATGACAGCCTAAGGTCATGGCCGGTCTGATGTGATGGGTGTCTGTCGGGATGTCAGGGCTCAAGCAGTGTCAGGCAGAGCACGGATGCCCATGGCAACCCCGAGAATTGGAGTGCAGTAGAGCGGCTTGCAGGTGGATCCTAATTGGGTGTTTCTGGGTAGTCGCCTAGGGCAACGTTTTTCTTCTGGTGGGAAGGCAGACTGCTGTATTGTGGCTCCAGAATTCCCAATCTGGAGGTCTTGGTGGCCGGAATGTGAGGACGGAAGTCTGAGAACACAAGCTAGGGTGAGATTTCGGGCGAGGGCACTCTGCAGAGGCTGAAATGGGATCTCCTGCATCTGGAGACAGGGCGAAGATCCGACATTGGCTCAGGTTGGAGACTGAGTCCATTATGGCCCCATCAGTAGTTGGGGGCCCTCCCGAAGCCTTGGAGGTTTTCCCATGCTGGGAGTTGTGAGATGCTCCAAACCGCAAGGATTCCTAATGTGGGACAGTCGAGTCCTGTGAGATGGCACCAGGACGCCCGATACAGAAAGACTGCTGTGCAGGGTACTAAGGATGGATGCCTGGGCATCCCACCTCACATTCCCATTGTCTCCTAGCGACAAGGCAGGTTCGATTGCTGGCTCTGGGGGAGCTACGCAGGGCGCTGAGTGGAAATGGACTCTCCTGAGGATGGGTCATAATGTAGGTTTGTGTCCATGGAGACCTAGGAATGTGGCAGTGCCTCTGAGGCCCGGAAGGATTCTCCGAACTTTAGGATTGGACACAGCTCCAAAGAGTAAGTTTCCCCTGTGGAGATGAGAGGTGTTCTGATGGGTGCCTCAGGAAACGTCCGTTTGCTGGTATTGGTTTTCAGGCCTCTGAGGAGAGACGCCTGGAAACCAACCGAAGGGTTCAGATGAAGGCCTAACAGACTGTCCGGTTCCATGTTCTGTCTCTGGGGACATCCGTCTGCTTTTCTGAGTGGAGGGAGTTGCTCTGCTTGTGTCAGATCACCCCTGTGTGTCCAGGGCAGCCTACACTCTTGGGATGGCCTCGGGGATCTTGGAGCCTTCTCCTAATCTGTAGGTTTGTGGCCAGTGGAATGGGCAGAGTTTCCTTGGAGAGGGCAGGCACAGTCGGGTGCTGTGGCCCCAGGTCCCCCAGCGTTGAGGGTGTGTGGGAAAGGGCTGCGGGGCCTGAAGTCTGAAAACTCAAACTCGGCTTAGGTTTGGGGTCGAGGATATGGCAGGCCCCATCTACCGACGGTGCTGGGAGCTGCTCTGGATTTGAATGAAGGGCGAGTGTGCGTCCTTTTCTCAGGCTTCTGTCTCTGGATTTGGTGTCAAGGAGGGCTGTGGAATGGAGGGGTGGCCTCCTGGGCCATGGATGAGCCTCCCTCTCTGGGGATTTGGCCTGGCTTCCAAGAGTTTCAGGTCATTCTGTGGGAAGGGAGGAGTCCTGTACTCTGCCTCAGGTGTCCCTCCCAAAGAGGGATTCCAGAGCAGAGCCCTGAGTACCGGCGACTGGAAAACCGAAACTCGGGTTAGGATGGGGGTCCCAGGGGCGTGGGAAGCACCCTCTGCGGGCTCTTGGTCCAGCCACGGAGAGACCTGATTTGAGCACGACGCTTATGGTGAGGGTCACAATGCGTCATTGTGCCCAAGGCGACCCACAAGCATGGGCGTGGCCTCATGGGGCATGCAGGTTTCTCCTACCCTGAAGGTGGGACACCAGGCCAACAGCAAGGTTTCTTGGATGGGGATGGAGGAGTTCAGATTTCTGCATCAGGTTCCCTCCTGTCCAGTGATTGGAGATAAGGTCTAGGTTCTGAATCCTGAACACCCAGCTTGGGAAGAGATGACAGCCTAAGGTCATGGCCGGTCTGATGTGATGGGTGTCTGTCGGGATGTCAGGGCTCAGGCAGTGTCAGGCAGAGCACGGGTGCCCATGGCAACCTCGAGAATTGGAGTGCAGTAGAGCTGCGTGCAGGTGGATCTTAATTGGGTGTTTCTGGGTAGTCGCCTAGGGCTACGTTTTTCTTCTGGTGGGAAGGCAGACTGCTGTATTGTGGCTCCAGAATTCCCAATCTGGAGGTCTTGGGGGCTAGGAATGTGAGGACGGAAGTCTGAGAACACAAGCTAGGGTGAGATTTCGGGCTATGGTACTCTGCAGAGGCTGAAATGAGATCTCCTGCATCTGGAGACAGGGCGAAGATCCGACATTGGCTCAGGTTGGAGACTGTGTCCATGATGGCCCCATCAGTAGGTGGGGCCCTCCCGAAGCCTTGGAGGTTTTCCCATGCTGGGAGTTGTGAGATGCTCCAAACCGCAAGGATTCCTACTGTGGGACAGTCGAGTCCTGTGAGATGGCACCAGGACGCCCGATACAGAAAGACTGCAGTGCAGGGTGCTAAGGATGGATGCCTGGGCATCCCACCTCACATTCCCATTGTCTCCTAGCGACAAGGCAGGTTCGATTGCTGGCTCTGGGGGAGCTACGCAGGGCGTTGAGTGGAAATGGACTCTCCTGAGGATGTGTCATAATGTGGGTTTGTGTCCATGGAGACCTAGGAATGTGGCAGTGGCTCTGGGGCCCGGAAGGATTCTCCGAACTTGAGGATTGGACACAGCTCCAAAGAGTAAGTTTCCCCTGTGGAGATGAGAGGTGTTCTGATGGGTGCCTCAGGAAACCTCCGTTTTCTGGTATTGGAATCCAGGCCTCTGAGGAGAGACGCCTGGAAACCAACCCAAGGGTTCAGATGAAGGCCTAACAGACTGTGCGGTTCCATCTTCTGTCTCTGGGGACATCCGTCTGCTTTTCTGAGTGGAGGCTGTTGCTCAGCTTGTGTCAGATCACCCCTGTGTGTCCAGGGCAGCCTAGACTCTTGGCATGGCCTCGGGGATCTTGGAGCCTTCTCCTAATCTGTAGGTTTGTGGCCAGTGGAATGGGCAGAGTTTCCTTGGAGAGGGCAGGCACAGTCGTGCGCTGTGGCCCCAGGGGCCCCAGCGTTGAGGGTGTGTGGGCCAGGGCTGCGGGGCCTGAAGTCTGAAAAGACAAACTCGGCTTAGGTTTGGGGTCTAGGGTATGGCAGGCCCCATCTACCGACCGTGCTGGGAGCTGCTCTGGATTTGAATGAAGGGCTAGTGTGCGTCCTTTTCTCAGGCTTCTGTCTCTGGATTTTGTGAAAAGGAGAGCTGTGGAATGGAGGGGTGGCCTCCTGGGCCATGGATGAGCCTCCCTCTCTGGGGATTTGGCCTGGCTTCCAAGAGTTTCAGGTCATTCTGCGGGAAGGGAGGAGTCCTGTACTCTGCCTCTGGTGTCCCTCCTAAAGAGTGATTCCAGAGCAGAGCCCTGAGTACCGGCGACTGGAAAACCAAACTCGGGTTAGGATGGGGGCCCAAGGGGCGTGGGAAGCACCCTCTGCGGGCTCTTGGTCCAGCCACGGAGAGACCTGATTGGAGCACGAGGCTTATGGTGAGGGTCCCAATGCATCTTTGTGCCCAAGGCGACCCTCAAGCAAGGGCGTGGTCTCATGGGCCATGCAGGTTTCTCCTACCCTGAAGGTGGGACACCAGGCCAACAGCAAGGTTTCTTGGATGGCGATGGAGTTGTTCAGATTTCTGCATCAGGTTCCCTCCTGTCCAGTGATTGGAGATAAGGTCTAGGTTCTGAATCCTCAACACCCAGCTTGGGAATAGATGACAGCCTAAGGTCATGGCCGGTCTGATGTGATGGGTGTCGGTCGGGATGTCAAGGCTCAGGCAGTGTCAGGCAGAGCACGGGTGCCCATGGCAACCTCGAGAAATGGAGTGCAGTAGAGGTGCGTGCAGGTAGATCCTAATTGGATGTTTCTGGGTAGTCGCCTAGGGCAACGTTTTTCTTCTGGTGGGAAGGCAGACTGCTGTATTGTGGCTCCAGAATTCCCAATCTGGAGGTCTTGGGGGCTAGGAATGTGAGGACGGAAGTCTGAGAACACAAGCTACGGTGAGATTTCGGGGGAGGGCACTCTGCAGAGGCTGAAATGAGATCTCCTGCATCTGGAGACAGGGCGAGGATCCGACATTGGCTCAGGTTGGAGACTGTGTCCATTATGGCCCCATCAGGAAGTGGGGGCCCTCCCGAAGCCATGGAGGTTTTCCCATGCTGGGAGTTGTGAGATGCTCCAAACCGCAAGGATTCCTACTGTCGAGTCCTACTGGCAGAGTTTCCTTGGCGAGGGCAGGCACAGTCGTGCGCTGTGGCCCCAGGGGCCCCAGCGTTGAGGGTGTGTGGGACAGGGCTGCGGGGCCTGAAGTCTGAAAACTCAAACTCGGCTTAGGTTTGGGGTCGAGGGTATGGCAGGCCCCATCTACCGACCGTGCTGGGAGCTGCTCTGGATTTGACTGAAGGGCGAGTGTGCGTCCTTTTCTCAGGCTTCTGTCTCTGGATTTGGTGTCAAGGAGGGCTGTGAAATGGAGGGGTGGCCTCCTTGGCCATGGATGAGCCTCCCTCTCTGGGGATTTGGCCTGGCTTCCAAGAGTTTCAGGTCATTCTGCGGGAAGGGAGGAGTCCTGTACTCTGCCTCAGGTGTCCCTCCCAAAGAGGGATTCCAGAGCAGAGCCCTGAGTACCGGCGACTGGAAAACCCAAACTCGGGTTAGGATGTCGGCCCAAGGGGCGTGGGAAGCAACCTCCTTGGGCTCTTGGTCCAGCCACGAGAGACCTGATTTGAGCACGAGGCTTATGGTGAGGGTCACAATGCGTCTTTGGGCCCAAGGCGACCCTCAAGCATGGGCGTGGCCTCATGGGGCATGCAGGTTTCTCCTACCCTGAAGGTGGGACACCAGGCCAACAGCAAGGTTTCTTGGATGGGGATGGAGGAGTTCAGATTTCTGCATCAGGTTCCCTCCTGTCCAGTGATTGGAGATAAGGTCTAGGTTCTGAATCCTGAACACCCAGCTTGGGAAGAGATGACAGCCTAAGGTCATGGCCGGTCTGATGTGATGGGTGTCGGTCGGGATGTCAGGGCTCAGGCAGTGTCAGTCAGAGCACGGGTGCCCATGGCAACCTCGAGAATTGGAGTGCAGTAGAGCTGCGTGCAGGTGGATCTTAATTGGGTGTTTCTGGGTAGTCGCCTAGGGCTACGTTTTTCTTCTGGTGGGAAGGCAGACTGCTGTATTGTGGCTCCAGAATTCGTAATCTGGAGGTCTTGGGGGCTAGGAATGTGAGGACGGAAGTCTGAGAACACAAGCTAGGGTGAGATTTCGGGCTAGGGTACTCTGCAGAGGCTGAAATGAGATCTCCTGCATCTGGAGACAGGGCGAAGATCCGACATTGGCTCAGGTTGGAGACTGTGTCCATGATGGCCCCATCAGTAGGTGGGGCCCTCCCGAAGCCTTGGAGGTTTTCCCATGCTGGGAGTTGTGAGATGCTCCAAACCGCAAGGATTCCTACTGTGGGACAGTCGAGTCCTGTGAGATGGCACCAGGACGCCCGATACAGAAAGACTGCAGTGCAGGGTGCTAAGGATGGATGCCTGGGCATCCCACCTCACATTCCCATTGTCTCCTAGCGACAAGGCAGGTTCGATTGCTGGCTCTGGGGGAGCTACGCAGGGCGTTGAGTGGAAATGGACTCTCCTGAGGATGTGTCATAATGTGGGTTTGTGTCCATGGAGACCTAGGAATGTGGCAGTGGCTCTGGGGCCCGGAAGGATTCTCCGAACTTGAGGATTGGACACAGCTCCAAAGAGTAAGTTTCCCCTGTGGAGATGAGAGGTGTTCTGATGGGTGCCTCAGGAAACCTCCGTTTTCTGGTATTGGAATCCAGGCCTCTGAGGAGAGACGCCTGGAAACCAACCCAAGGGTTCAGATGAAGGCCTAACAGACTGTGCGGTTCCATCTTCTGTCTCTGGGGACATCCGTCTGCTTTTCTGAGTGGAGGCTGTTGCTCAGCTTGTGTCAGATCACCCCTGTGTGTCCAGGGCAGCCTAGACTCTTGGCATGGCCTCGGGGATCTTGGAGCCTTCTCCTAATCTGTAGGTTTGTGGCCAGTGGAATGGGCAGAGTTTCCTTGGAGAGGGCAGGCACAGTCGTGCGCTGTGGCCCCAGGGGCCCCAGCGTTGAGGGTGTGTGGGCCAGGGCTGCGGGGCCTGAAGTCTGAAAAGACAAACTCGGCTTAGGTTTGGGGTCTAGGGTATGGCAGGCCCCATCTACCGACCGTGCTGGGAGCTGCTCTGGATTTGAATGAAGGGCTAGTGTGCGTCCTTTTCTCAGGCTTCTGTCTCTGGATTTTGTGAAAAGGAGAGCTGTGGAATGGAGGGGTGGCCTCCTGGGCCATGGATGAGCCTCCCTCTCTGGGGATTTGGCCTGGCTTCCAAGAGTTTCAGGTCATTCTGCGGGAAGGGAGGAGTCCTGTACTCTGCCTCTGGTGTCCCTCCCAAAGAGGGATTCCAGAGCAGAGCCCTGAGTACCGGCGACTGGAAAACCCAAACTCGGGTTAGGATGTCGGCCCAAGGGGCGTGGGAAGCAACCTCTGCGGGCTCTTGGTCCAGCCACGAGAGACCTGATTTGAGCACGAGGCTTATGGTGAGGGTCACAATGCGTCTTTGGGCCCAAGGCGACCCTCAAGCATGGGCGTGGCCTCATGGGGCATGCAGGTTTCTCCTACCCTGAAGGTGGGACACCAGGCCAACAGCAAGGTTTCTTGGATGGGGATGGAGGAGTTCAGATTTCTGCATCAGGTTCCCTCCTGTCCAGTGATTGGAGATAAGGTCTAGGTTCTGAATCCTGAACACCCAGCTTGGGAAGAGATGACAGCCTAAGGTCATGGCCGGTCTGATGTGATGGGTGTCGGTCGGGATGTCAGGGCTCAGGCAGTGTCAGGCAGAGCACGGGTGCCCATGGCAACCTCGAGAATTGGAGTGCAGTAGAGCTGCGTGCAGGTGGATCTTAATTGGGTGTTTCTGGGTAGTCGCCTAGGGCTACGTTTTTCTTCTGGTGGGAAGGCAGACTGCTGTATTGTGGCTCCAGAATTCGTAATCTGGAGGTCTTGGGGGCTAGGAATGTGAGGACGGAAGTCTGAGAACACAAGCTAGGGTGAGATTTCGGGCTAGGGTACTCTGCAGAGGCTGAAATGAGATCTCCTGCATCTGGAGACAGGGCGAAGATCCGACATTGGCTCAGGTTGGAGACTGTGTCCATGATGGCCCCATCAGTAGGTGGGGCCCTCCCGAAGCCTTGGAGGTTTTCCCATGCTGGGAGTTGTGAGATGCTCCAAACCGCAAGGATTCCTACTGTGGGACAGTCGAGTCCTGTGAGATGGCACCAGGACGCCCGATACAGAAAGACTGCAGTGCAGGGTGCTAAGGATGGATGCCTGGGCATCCCACCTCACATTCCCATTGTCTCCTAGCGACAAGGCAGGTTCGATTGCTGGCTCTGGGGGAGCTACGCAGGGCGTTGAGTGGAAATGGACTCTCCTGAGGATGTGTCATAATGTGGGTTTGTGTCCATGGAGACCTAGGAATGTGGCAGTGGCTCTGGGGCCCGGAAGGATTCTCCGAACTTGAGGATTGGACACAGCTCCAAAGAGTAAGTTTCCCCTGTGGAGATGAGAGGTGTTCTGATGGGTGCCTCAGGAAACCTCCGTTTTCTGGTATTGGAATCCAGGCCTCTGAGGAGAGACGCCTGGAAACCAACCCAAGGGTTCAGATGAAGGCCTAACAGACTGTGCGGTTCCATCTTCTGTCTCTGGGGACATCCGTCTGCTTTTCTGAGTGGAGGCTGTTGCTCAGCTTGTGTCAGATCACCCCTGTGTGTCCAGGGCAGCCTAGACTCTTGGCATGGCCTCGGGGATCTTGGAGCCTTCTCCTAATCTGTAGGTTTGTGGCCAGTGGAATGGGCAGAGTTTCCTTGGAGAGGGCAGGCACAGTCGTGCGCTGTGGCCCCAGGGGCCCCAGCGTTGAGGGTGTGTGGGCCAGGGCTGCGGGGCCTGAAGTCTGAAAAGACAAACTCGGCTTAGGTTTGGGGTCTAGGGTATGGCAGGCCCCATCTACCGACCGTGCTGGGAGCTGCTCTGGATTTGAATGAAGGGCTAGTGTGCGTCCTTTTCTCAGGCTTCTGTCTCTGGATTTTGTGAAAAGGAGAGCTGTGGAATGGAGGGGTGGCCTCCTGGGCCATGGATGAGCCTCCCTCTCTGGGGATTTGGCCTGGCTTCCAAGAGTTTCAGGTCATTCTGCGGGAAGGGAGGAGTCCTGTACTCTGCCTCTGGTGTCCCTCCTAAAGAGTGATTCCAGAGCAGAGCCCTGAGTACCGGCGACTGGAAAACCAAACTCGGGTTAGGATGGGGGCCCAAGGGGCGTGGGAAGCACCCTCTGCGGGCTCTTGGTCCAGCCACGGAGAGACCTGATTGGAGCACGAGGCTTATGGTGAGGGTCCCAATGCATCTTTGTGCCCAAGGCGACCCTCAAGCAAGGGCGTGGTCTCATGGGCCATGCAGGTTTCTCCTACCCTGAAGGTGGGACACCAGGCCAACAGCAAGGTTTCTTGGATGGCGATGGAGTTGTTCAGATTTCTGCATCAGGTTCCCTCCTGTCCAGTGATTGGAGATAAGGTCTAGGTTCTGAATCCTCAACACCCAGCTTGGGAATAGATGACAGCCTAAGGTCATGGCCGGTCTGATGTGATGGGTGTCGGTCGGGATGTCAAGGCTCAGGCAGTGTCAGGCAGAGCACGGGTGCCCATGGCAACCTCGAGAAATGGAGTGCAGTAGAGGTGCGTGCAGGTAGATCCTAATTGGATGTTTCTGGGTAGTCGCCTAGGGCAACGTTTTTCTTCTGGTGGGAAGGCAGACTGCTGTATTGTGGCTCCAGAATTCCCAATCTGGAGGTCTTGGGGGCTAGGAATGTGAGGACGGAAGTCTGAGAACACAAGCTACGGTGAGATTTCGGGGGAGGGCACTCTGCAGAGGCTGAAATGAGATCTCCTGCATCTGGAGACAGGGCGAGGATCCGACATTGGCTCAGGTTGGAGACTGTGTCCATTATGGCCCCATCAGGAAGCGGGGGCCCTCCCGAAGCCATGGAGGTTTTCCCATGCTGGGAGTTGTGAGATGCTCCAAACCGCAAGGATTCCTACTGTCGAGTCCTACTGGCAGAGTTTCCTTGGCGAGGGCAGGCACAGTCGTGCGCTGTGGCCCCAGGGGCCCCAGCGTTGAGGGTGTGTGGGACAGGGCTGCGGGGCCTGAAGTCTGAAAACTCAAACTCGGCTTAGGTTTGGGGTCGAGGGTATGGCAGGCCCCATCTACCGACCGTGCTGGGAGCTGCTCTGGATTTGACTGAAGGGCGAGTGTGCGTCCTTTTCTCAGGCTTCTGTCTCTGGATTTGGTGTCAAGGAGGGCTGTGAAATGGAGGGGTGGCCTCCTTGGCCATGGATGAGCCTCCCTCTCTGGGGATTTGGCCTGGCTTCCAAGAGTTTCAGGTCATTCTGCGGGAAGGGAGGAGTCCTGTACTCTGCCTCAGGTGTCCCTCCCAAAGAGGGATTCCAGAGCAGAGCCCTGAGTACCGGCGACTGGAAAACCCAAACTCGGGTTAGGATGTCGGCCCAAGGGGCGTGGGAAGCAACCTCCTTGGGCTCTTGGTCCAGCCACGAGAGACCTGATTTGAGCACGAGGCTTATGGTGAGGGTCACAATGCGTCTTTGGGCCCAAGGCGACCCTCAAGCATGGGCGTGGCCTCATGGGGCATGCAGGTTTCTCCTACCCTGAAGGTGGGACACCAGGCCAACAGCAAGGTTTCTTGGATGGGGATGGAGGAGTTCAGATTTCTGCATCAGGTTCCCTCCTGTCCAGTGATTGGAGATAAGGTCTAGGTTCTGAATCCTGAACACCCAGCTTGGGAAGAGATGACAGCCTAAGGTCATGGCCGGTCTGATGTGATGGGTGTCTGTCGGGATGTCAGGGCTCAGGCAGTGTCAGGCAGAGCACGGATGCCCATGGCAACCCCGAGAATTGGAGTGCAGTAGAGCGGCGTGCAGGTGGATCCTAATTGGGTGTTTCTTGGTAGTCTCCTAGGGCAAAGTTTTTCTTCTGGTGGGAAGGCAGACTGCTGTATTGTGGCTCCAGAATTCCCAATCTGGAGGTCTTGGGGGCTAGGAATGTGAGGACGGAAGCCTGAGAACACAAGCTAGGGTGAGATTTCGGGCGAGGGCACTCTGCAGAGGCTGAAATGAGATCACCTGCATCTGGAGACAGGGCGAAGATCCGACATTGGCTCAGGTTGGAGACTGTGTCCATGATGGCCCCATCAGTAGGTGGGGCCCTCCCGAAGCCTTGGAGGTTTTCCCATGCTGGGAGTTGTGAGATGCTCCAAACCGCAAGGATTCCTACTGTGGGACAGTCGAGTCCTGTGAGATGGCACCAGGACGCCCGATACAGAAAGACTGCAGTGCAGGGTGCTAAGGATGGATGCCTGGGCACCCCACCTCACATTCCAATTGTCTCCTAGCGACAAGGCAGGTTCGATTGCTGGCTCTGGGGGAGCTACGCAGGGCGTTGAGTGGAAATGGACTCTCCTGAGGATGTGTCATAATGTGGGTTTGTGTCCATGGAGACCTAGGAATGTGGCAGTGGCTCTGGGGCCCGGAAGGATTCTCCGAACTTTAGGATTGGACACAGCTCCAAAGAGTAAGTTTCCCCTGTGGAGATGAGAGGTGTTCTGATGGGTGCCTCAGGAAACCTCCGTTTTCTGGTATTGGAATCCAGGCCTCTGAGGAGAGACGCCTGGAAACCAACCCAAGGGTTCAGATGAAGGCCTAACAGACTGTCCGGTTCCAAGTTCTGTCTCTGGGGACATCCGTCTGCTTTTCTGAGTGGAGGCTGTTGCTCAGCTTGTGTCAGATCACCCCTGTGTGTCCAGGGCAGCCTAGACTCTTGGCATGGCCTCGGGGATCTTGGAGCCTTCTCCTAATCTGTAGGTTTGTGGCCAGTGGAATGGGCAGAGTTTCCTTGGAGAGGGCAGGCACAGTCGTGCGCTGTGGCCCCAGGGGCCCCAGCGTTGAGGGTGTGTGGGCCAGGGCTGCGGGGCCTGAAGTCTGAAAAGACAAACTCGGCTTAGGTTTGGGGTCTAGGGTATGGCAGGCCCCATCTACCGACCGTGCTGGGAGCTGCTCTGGATTTGAATGAAGGGCTAGTGTGCGTCCTTTTCTCAGGCTTCTGTCTCTGGATTTTGTGAAAAGGAGAGCTGTGGAATGGAGGGGTGGCCTCCTGGGCCATGGATGAGCCTCCCTCTCTGGGGATTTGGCCTGGCTTCCAAGAGTTTCAGGTCATTCTGCGGGAAGGGAGGAGTCCTGTACTCTGCCTCTGGTGTCCCTCCTAAAGAGTGATTCCAGAGCAGAGCCCTGAGTACCGGCGACTGGAAAACCAAACTCGGGTTAGGATGGGGGCCCAAGGGGCGTGGGAAGCACCCTCTGCGGGCTCTTGGTCCAGCCACGGAGAGACCTGATTGGAGCACGAGGCTTATGGTGAGGGTCCCAATGCATCTTTGTGCCCAAGGCGACCCTCAAGCAAGGGCGTGGTCTCATGGGCCATGCAGGTTTCTCCTACCCTGAAGGTGGGACACCAGGCCAACAGCAAGGTTTCTTGGATGGCGATGGAGTTGTTCAGATTTCTGCATCAGGTTCCCTCCTGTCCAGTGATTGGAGATAAGGTCTAGGTTCTGAATCCTCAACACCCAGCTTGGGAATAGATGACAGCCTAAGGTCATGGCCGGTCTGATGTGATGGGTGTCGGTCGGGATGTCAAGGCTCAGGCAGTGTCAGGCAGAGCACGGGTGCCCATGGCAACCTCGAGAAATGGAGTGCAGTAGAGGTGCGTGCAGGTAGATCCTAATTGGATGTTTCTGGGTAGTCGCCTAGGGCAACGTTTTTCTTCTGGTGGGAAGGCAGACTGCTGTATTGTGGCTCCAGAATTCCCAATCTGGAGGTCTTGGGGGCTAGGAATGTGAGGACGGAAGTCTGAGAACACAAGCTACGGTGAGATTTCGGGGGAGGGCACTCTGCAGAGGCTGAAATGAGATCTCCTGCATCTGGAGACAGGGCGAGGATCCGACATTGGCTCAGGTTGGAGACTGTGTCCATTATGGCCCCATCAGGAAGCGGGGGCCCTCCCGAAGCCATGGAGGTTTTCCCATGCTGGGAGTTGTGAGATGCTCCAAACCGCAAGGATTCCTACTGTCGAGTCCTACTGGCAGAGTTTCCTTGGCGAGGGCAGGCACAGTCGTGCGCTGTGGCCCCAGGGGCCCCAGCGTTGAGGGTGTGTGGGACAGGGCTGCGGGGCCTGAAGTCTGAAAACTCAAACTCGGCTTAGGTTTGGGGTCGAGGGTATGGCAGGCCCCATCTACCGACCGTGCTGGGAGCTGCTCTGGATTTGACTGAAGGGCGAGTGTGCGTCCTTTTCTCAGGCTTCTGTCTCTGGATTTGGTGTCAAGGAGGGCTGTGAAATGGAGGGGTGGCCTCCTTGGCCATGGATGAGCCTCCCTCTCTGGGGATTTGGCCTGGCTTCCAAGAGTTTCAGGTCATTCTGCGGGAAGGGAGGAGTCCTGTACTCTGCCTCAGGTGTCCCTCCCAAAGAGGGATTCCAGAGCAGAGCCCTGAGTACCGGCGACTGGAAAACCCAAACTCGGGTTAGGATGTCGGCCCAAGGGGCGTGGGAAGCAACCTCCTTGGGCTCTTGGTCCAGCCACGAGAGACCTGATTTGAGCACGAGGCTTATGGTGAGGGTCACAATGCGTCTTTGGGCCCAAGGCGACCCTCAAGCATGGGCGTGGCCTCATGGGGCATGCAGGTTTCTCCTACCCTGAAGGTGGGACACCAGGCCAACAGCAAGGTTTCTTGGATGGGGATGGAGGAGTTCAGATTTCTGCATCAGGTTCCCTCCTGTCCAGTGATTGGAGATAAGGTCTAGGTTCTGAATCCTGAACACCCAGCTTGGGAAGAGATGACAGCCTAAGGTCATGGCCGGTCTGATGTGATGGGTGTCTGTCGGGATGTCAGGGCTCAGGCAGTGTCAGGCAGAGCACGGATGCCCATGGCAACCCCGAGAATTGGAGTGCAGTAGAGCGGCGTGCAGGTGGATCCTAATTGGGTGTTTCTTGGTAGTCTCCTAGGGCAAAGTTTTTCTTCTGGTGGGAAGGCAGACTGCTGTATTGTGGCTCCAGAATTCCCAATCTGGAGGTCTTGGGGGCTAGGAATGTGAGGACGGAAGCCTGAGAACACAAGCTAGGGTGAGATTTCGGGCGAGGGCACTCTGCAGAGGCTGAAATGAGATCTCCTGCATCTGGAGACAGGGCGAAGATCCGACATTGGCTCAGGTTGGAGACTGTGTCCATGATGGCCCCATCAGTAGGTGGGGCCCTCCCGAAGCCTTGGAGGTTTTCCCATGCTGGGAGTTGTGAGATGCTCCAAACCGCAAGGATTCCTACTGTGGGACAGTCGAGTCCTGTGAGATGGCACCAGGACGCCCGATACAGAAAGACTGCAGTGCAGGGTGCTAAGGATGGATGCCTGGGCACCCCACCTCACATTCCAATTGTCTCCTAGCGACAAGGCAGGTTCGATTGCTGGCTCTGGGGGAGCTACGCAGGGCGTTGAGTGGAAATGGACTCTCCTGAGGATGTGTCATAATGTGGGTTTGTGTCCATGGAGACCTAGGAATGTGGCAGTGGCTCTGGGGCCCGGAAGGATTCTCCGAACTTTAGGATTGGACACAGCTCCAAAGAGTAAGTTTCCCCTGTGGAGATGAGAGGTGTTCTGATGGGTGCCTCAGGAAACCTCCGTTTTCTGGTATTGGAATCCAGGCCTCTGAGGAGAGACGCCTGGAAACCAACCCAAGGGTTCAGATGAAGGCCTAACAGACTGTCCGGTTCCAAGTTCTGTCTCTGGGGACATCCGTCTGCTTTTCTGAGTGGAGGCTGTTGCTCAGCTTGTGTCAGATCACCCCTGTGTGTCCAGGGCAGCCTAGACTCTTGGCATGGCCTCGGGGATCTTGGAGCCTTCTCCTAATCTGTAGGTTTGTGGCCAGTGGAATGGGCAGAGTTTCCTTGGAGAGGGCAGGCACAGTCGTGCGCTGTGGCCCCAGGGGCCCCAGCGTTGAGGGTGTGTGGGACAGGGCTGCGGGGCCTGAAGTCTGAAAAGACAAACTCGGCTTAGGTTTGGGGTCTAGGGTATGGCAGGCCCCATCTACCGACCGTGCTGGGAGCTGCTCTGGATTTGAATGAAGGGCTAGTGTGCGTCCTTTTCTCAGGCTTCTGTCTCTGGATTTTGTGAAAAGGAGAGCTGTGGAATGGAGGGGTGGCCTCCTGGGCCATGGATGAGCCTCCCTCTCTGGGGATTTGGCCTGGCTTCCAAGAGTTTCAGGTCATTCTGCGGGAAGGGAGGAGTCCTGTACTCTGCCTCAGGTGTCCCTCCCAAAGAGGGATTCCAGAGCAGAGCCCTGAGTACCGGCGACTGGAAAACCCAAACTCGGGTTAGGATGTCGGCCCAAGGGGCGTGGGAAGCACCCTCTGCGGGCTCTTGGTCCAGCCACGAGAGACCTGATTTGAGCACGAGGCTTATGGTGAGGGTCACAATGCGTCTTTGGGCCCAAGGCGACCCTCAAGCATGGGCGTGGCCTCATGGGGCATGCAGGTTTCTCCTACCCTGAAGGTGGGACACCAGGCCAACAGCAAGGTTTCTTGGATGGGGATGGAGGAGTTCAGATTTCTGCATCAGGTTCCCTCCTGTCCAGTGATTGGAGATAAGGTCTAGGTTCTGAATCCTGAACACCCAGCTTGGGAAGAGATGACAGCCTAAGGTCATGGCCGGTCTGATGTGATGGGTGTCTGTCGGGATGTCAGGGCTCAGGCAGTGTCAGGCAGAGCACGGATGCCCATGGCAACCCCGAGAATTGGAGTGCAGTAGAGCGGCGTGCAGGTGGATCCTAATTGGGTGTTTCTGGGTAGTCGCCTAGGGCAAAGTTTTTCTTCTGGTGGGAAGGCAGACTGCTGTATTGTGGCTCCAGAATTCCCAATCTGGAGGTCTTGGTGGCCAGGAATGTGAGGACGGAAGTCTGAGAACACAAGCTAGGGTGAGATTTCGGGCGAGGGCACTCTGCAGAGGCTGAAATGAGATCTCCTGCATCTGGAGACAGGGCGAGGATCCGACATTGGCTCAGGTTGGAGACTGTGTCCATTATGGCCCCATCAGTAGGTGGGGGCCCTCCCGAAGCCTTGGAGGTTTTCCCATGCTGGGAGTTGTGAGATGCTCCAAACCGCAAGGATTCCTACTGTGGGACAGTCGAGTCCTGTGAGATGGCACCAGGACGCCCGATACAGAAAGACTGCTGTGCAGGGTACTAAGGATGGATGCCTGGGCATCCCACCTCACATTCCCATTGTCTCCTAGCGACAAGGCAGGTTCGATTGCTGGCTCTGGGGGAGCTACGCAGGGCGCTGAGTGGAAATGGACTCTCCTGAGGATGGGTCATAATGTAGGTTTGTGTCCATGGAGACCTAGGAATGTGGCAGTGCCTCTGAGGCCCGGAAGGATTCTCCGAACTTTAGGATTGGACACAGCTCCAAAGAGTAAGTTTCCCCTGTGGAGATGAGAGGTGTTCTGATGGGTGCCTCAGGAAACCTCCGTTTGCTGGTATTGGAATCCAGGCCTCTGAGGAGAGACGCCTGGAAACCAACCAAAGGGTTCAGAGGAAGGCCTAACAGACTGTCCGGTTCCATCTTGTGTCTCTGGGGACATCCGTCTGCTTTTCGGAGTGGAGGGAGTTGCTCAGCTTGTGTCAGATCACCCCTGTGTGTCCAGGGCAGCCTACACTCTTGGGATGGCCTCGGGGATCTTGGAGCCTTCTCCTAATCTGTAGGTTTGTGGCCAGTGGAATGGGCAGAGTTTCCTTGGAGAGGGCAGGCACAGTCCTGCGCTGTGGCCCCAGGGGCCCCAGCGTTGAGGGTGTGTGTGAAAGGGCTGCGGGGCCTGAAGTCTGAAAACTCAAACTCGGCTTAGGTTTGGGGTCGAGGATATGGCAGGCCCCATCTACCGACCGTGCTGGGAGCTGCTCTGGATTTGAATGAAGGGCGAGTGTGCGTCCTTTTCTCAGGCTTCTGTCTCTGGATTTGGTGTC
The DNA here is from genome assembly GCF_963455335.1 of Martes martes. Classification (NCBI taxonomy): domain Eukaryota; kingdom Metazoa; phylum Chordata; class Mammalia; order Carnivora; family Mustelidae; genus Martes; species Martes martes. Next base: position 51,115 of record NW_027666523.1, read on the forward strand.
AAGGAGGGCTGTGGAATGGAGGGGTGGCCTCCTGGGCCATGGATGAGCCTCCCTCTCTGGGGATTTGGCCTGGCTTCCAAGAGTTTCAGGTCATTCTGCGGGAAGGGAGGAGTCCTGTACTCTGCCTCAGGTGTCCCTCCCAAAGAGGGATTCCAGAGCAGAGCCCTGAGTACCGGCGACTGGAAAACCGAAACTCGGGTTAGGATGGGGGTCCCAGGGGCGTGGGAAGCACCCTCTGCGGGCTCTTGGTCCAGCCACGGAGAGACCTGATTTGAGCACGACGCTTATGGTGAGGGTCACAATGCGTCATTGTGCCCAAGGCGACCCACAAGTATGCGCGTGGCCTCATGGGGCATGCAGGTTTCTCCTACCCTGAAGGTGGGACACCAGGCCAACAGCAAGGTTTCTTGGATGGGGATGGAGGAGTTCAGATTTCTGCATCAGGTTCCCTCCTGTCCAGTGATTGGAGATAAGGTCTAGGTTCTGAATCCTGAACACCCAGCTTGGGAAGAGATGACAGCCTAAGGTCATGGCCGGTCTGATGTGATGGGTGTCTGTCGGGATGTCAGGGCTCAGGCAGTGTCAGGCAGAGCACGGATGCCCATGGCAACCCCGAGAATTGGAGTGCAGTAGAGCGGCGTGCAGGTGGATCCTAATTGGGTGTTTCTGGGTAGTCGCCTAGGGCAAAGTTTTTCTTCTGGTGGGAAGGCAGACTGCTGTATTGTGGCTCCAGAATTCCCAATCTGGAGGTCTTGGTGGCCAGGAATGTGAGGACGGAAGTCTGAGAACACAAGCTAGGGTGAGATTTCGGGCGAGGGCACTCTGCAGAGGCTGAAATGAGATCTCCTGCATCTGGAGACAGGGCGAGGATCCGACATTGGCTCAGGTTGGAGACTGTGTCCATTATGGCCCCATCAGTAGGTGGGGGCCCTCCCGAAGCCTTGGAGGTTTTCCCATGCTGGGAGTTGTGAGATGCTCCAAACCGCAAGGATTCCTACTGTCGAGTCCTACTGGCAGAGTTTCCTTTGAGAGGGCAGGCACAGTCGTGCGCTGTGGCCCCAGGGGCCCCAGCGTTGAGGGTGTGTGGGACAGGGCTGCGGGGCCTGAAGTCTGAAAACTCAAACTCGGCTTAGGTTTGCGGTCGAGGGTATGGCAGGCCCCGCTCTGGATTTGACTGAAGGGCGAGTGTGCGTCCTTTTCTCAGGCTTCTGTCTCTGGATTTTGTGTCAAGGAGGGCTGTGAAATGGAGGGGTGGCCTCCTGGGCCATGGATGAGCCTCCCTCTCTGGGGATTTGGCCTGGCTTCCAAGAGTTTCAGGTCATTCTGCGGGAAGGGAGGAGTCCTGTACTCTGCCTCAGGTGTCCCTCCCAAAGAGGGATTCCAGAGCAGAGCCCTGAGTACCGGCGACTGGAAAACCCAAACTCGGGTTAGGATGTCGGCCCAAGGGGCGTGGGAAGCACCCTCTGCGGGCTCTTGGTCCAGCCACGAGAGACCTGATTTGAGCACGAGGCTTATGGTGAGGGTCACAATGCGTCTTTGGGCCCCAGGCGACCCTCAAGCATGGGCGTGGCCTCATGGGGCATGCAGGTTTCTCCTACCCTGAAGGTGGGACACCAGGCCAACAGCAAGGTTTCTTGGATGGGGATGGAGGAGTTCAGATTTCTGCATCAGGTTCCTTCCTGTCCAGTGATTGGAGATAAGGTCTAGGTTCTGAATCCTGAACACCCAGCTTGGTAAGAGATGACAGCCTAAGGTCATGGCCGGTCTGATGTGATGGGTGTCTGTCGGGATGTCAGGGCTCAGGCAGTGTTCAGGCAGAGCACGGATGCCCATGGCAACCCCGAGAATTGGAGTGCAGTAGAGCGGCGTGCAGGTGGATCCTAATTGGGTGTTTCTGGGTAGTCGCCTAGTGCAACGTTTTTCTTCTGGTGGGAAGGCAGACTGCTGTATTGTGGCTCCAGAATTCCCAATCTGGAGGTCTTGGTGGCCAGGAATGTGAGGACGGAAGTCTGAGAACAAAAGCTAGGGTGAGATTTCGGGCGAGGGCACTCTGCAGAGGCTGAAATGAGATCTCCTGCATCTGGAGACAGGGCGAGGATCCGACATTGGCTCAGGTTGGAGACTGTGTCCATTATGGCCCCTTCAGTAGGTGGGGCCCTCCCGAATCCATGGAGGTTTTCCCATGCTGGGAGTTGTGAGATGCTCCAAACCGCAAGGATTCCTTCTGTGGGACAGTCGAGTCCTGTGAGATGGCAACAGGACGCCCGATACAGAAAGACTGCTGTGCAGGGTACTAAGGATGGATGCCTGGTCATCCCACCTCACATTCCCATTGTCTCCTAGCGACAAGGCAGGTTCGATTGCTGGCTCTGGGGGAGCTACGCAGGGCGCTGAGTGGAAATGGACTCTCCTGAGGATGGGTCATAATGTAGGTTTGTGTCCATGGAGACCTAGGAATGTGGCAGTGCCTCTGGGGCCCGGAAGGATTCTCCGAACTTTAGGATTGGACACAGCTCCAAAGAGTAAGTTTCCCCTGTGGAGATGAGAGGTGTTCTGATGGGTGCCTCAGGAAACGTCCGTTTGCTGGTATTGGTTTTCAAGCCTCTGAGGAGAGACGCCTGGAAACCAACCAAAGGGTTCAGATGAAGGCCTAACAGACTGTCCGGTTCCATGTTCTGTCTCTGGGGACATCCGTCTGCTTTTCTGAGTGGAGGGAGTTGCTCAGCTTGTGTGAGATCACCCCTGTGTGTCCAGGGCAGCCTACACTCTTGGGATGGCCTCGGGGATCTTGGAGCCTTCTCCTAATCTGTAGGTTTGTGGCCAGTGGAATGGGCAGAGTTTCCTTGGAGAGGGCAGGCACAGTCCTGCGCTGTGGCCCCAGGGGCCCCAGCGTTGAGGGTGTGTGGGAAAGGGCTGTGGGGCCTGAAGTCTGAAAACTCAAACTCGGCTTAGGTTTGGGGTCGAGGATATGGCAGGCCCCATCTACCGACCGTGCTGGGAGCTGCTCTGGATTTGAATGAAGGGCGAGTGTGCGTCCTTTTCTCAGGCTTCTGTCTCTGGATTTGGTGTCAAGGAGGGCTGTGGAATGGAGGGGTGGGCTCCTGGGCCATGGATGGGCCTCCCTCTCTGGGGATTTGGCCTGGCTTCCAAGAGTTTCAGGTCATTCTGCGGGAAGGGAGGAGTCCTGTACTCTGCCTCAGGTGTCCCTCCCAAAGAGGGATTCCAGAGCAGAGCCCTGAGTACCGGCGACTGGAAAACCGAAACTCGGGTTAGGATGGGGGTCCCAGGGGCGTGGGAAGCACCCTCTGCGGGCTCTTGGTCCAGCCACGGAGAGACCTGATTTGAGCACGAGGCTTATGGTGAGGGTTCCAATGCATCTTTGTGCCCAAGGCGACGCTTAAGCAAGGGCGTGGTCTCATGGGCCATGCAGGTTTCTCCTACCCTGAAGGTGGGACACCAGGCCAACAGCAAGGTTTCTTGGATGGCGATGGAGGAGTTCAGATTTCTGCATCAGGTTCCCTCCTGTCCAGTGATTGGAGATAAGGTCTAGGTTCTGAATCCTCAACACCCAGCTTGGGAATAGATGACAGCCTAAGGTCATGGCCGGTCTGATGTGATGGGTGTCTGTCGGGATGTCAAGGCTCAGGCAGTGTCAGGCAGAGCACGGGTGCCCATGGCAACCTCGAGAAATGGAGTGCAGTAGAGGTGCGTGCAGGTAGATCCTAATTGGGTGTTTCTGGGTAGTCGCCTAGGGCAACGTTTTTCTTCTGGTGGGAAGGCAGACTGCTGTATTGTGGCTCCAGAATTCCCAATCTGGAGGTCTTGGGGGCTAGGAATGTGAGGACGGAAGTCTGAGAACACAAGCTAGGGTGAGATTTCGGGCGAGGGCACTCTGCAGAGGCTGAAATGAGATCTCCTGCATCTGGAGACAGGGCGAGGATCCGACATTGGCTCAGGTTGGAGACTGTGTCCATTATGGCCCCATCAGGAAGTGGGGGCCCTCCCGAAGCCATGGAGGTTTTCCCATGCTGGGAGTTGTGAGATGCTCCAAACTGCAAGGATTCCTACTGTCGAGTCCTACTGGCAGAGTTTCCTTGGAGAGGGCAGGCACAGTCCTGCGCTGTGGCCCCAGGGGCCCCAGCGTTGAGGGTGTGTGGGAAAGGGCTGCGGGGCCTGAAGTCTGAAAACTCAAACTCGGCTTAGGTTTGGGGTCGAGGGTATGGCAGGCCCCATCTACCGACCGTGCTGGGAGCTGCTCTGGATTTGACTGAAGGGCGAGTGTGCGTCCTTTTCTCAGGCTTCTGTCTCTGGATTTGGTGTCAAGGAGGGCTGTGAAATGGAGGGGTGCCCTCCTGGGCCATGGATGAGCCTCCCTCTCTGGGGATTTGGCCTGGCTTCCAAGAGTTTCAGGTCATTCTGCGGGAAGGGAGGAGTCCTGTACTCTGCCTCAGGTGTCCCTCCCAAAGAGGGATTCCAGAGCAGAGCCCTGAGTACCGGCGACTGGAAAACCCAAACTCGGGTTAGGATGTCGGCCCAAGGGGCGTGGGAAGCACCCTCTGCGGGCTCTTGGTCCAGCCACGAGAGACCTGATTTGAGCACGAGGCTTATGGTGAGGGTCACAATGCGTCTTTGGGCCCCAGGCGACCCTCAAGCATGGGCGTGGCCTCATGGGGCATGCAGGTTTCTCCTACCCTGAAGGTGGGACACCAGGCCAACAGCAAGGTTTCTTGGATGGGGATGGAGGAGTTCAGATTTCTGCATCAGGTTCCCTCCTGTCCAGTGATTGGAGATAAGGTCTAGGTTCTGAATCCTGAACACCCAGCTTGGTAAGAGATGACAGCCTAAGGTCATGGCCGGTCTGATGTGATGGGTGTCTGTCGGGATGTCAGGGCTCAGGCAGTGTCAGGCAGAGCACGGATGCCCATGGCAACCCCGAGAATTGGAGTGCAGTAGAGCGGCGTGCAGGTGGATCCTAATTGGGTGTTTCTGGGTAGTCGCCTAGGGCAAAGTTTTTCTTCTGGTGGGAAGGCAGACTGCTGTATTGTGGCTCCAGAATTCCCAATCTGGAGGTCTTGGTGGCCAGGAATGTGAGGACGGAAGTCTGAGAACACAAGCTAGGGTGAGATTTCGGGCGAGGGCACTCTGCAGAGGCTGAAATGAGATCTCCTGCATCTGGAGACAGGGCGAGGATCCGACATTGGCTCAGGTTGGAGACTGTGTCCATTATGGCCCCTTCAGTAGGTGGGGCCCTCCCGAATCCATGGAGGTTTTCCCATGCTGGGAGTTGTGAGATGCTCCAAACCGCAAGGATTCCTTCTGTGGGACAGTCGAGTCCTGTGAGATGGCAACAGGACGCCCGATACAGAAAGACTGCTGTGCAGGGTACTAAGGATGGATGCCTGGTCATCCCACCTCACATTCCCATTGTCTCCTAGCGACAAGGCAGGTTCGATTGCTGGCTCTGGGGGAGCTACGCAGGGCGCTGAGTGGAAATGGACTCTCCTGAGGATGGGTCATAATGTAGGTTTGTGTCCATGGAGACCTAGGAATGTGGCAGTGCCTCTGGGGCCCGGAAGGATTCTCCGAACTTTAGGATTGGACACAGCTCCAAAGAGTAAGTTTCCCCTGTGGAGATGAGAGGTGTTCTGATGGGTGCCTCAGGAAACGTCCGTTTGCTGGTATTGGTTTTCAAGCCTCTGAGGAGAGACGCCTGGAAACCAACCAAAGGGTTCAGATGAAGGCCTAACAGACTGTCCGGTTCCAAGTTCTGTCTCTGGGGACATCCGTCTGCTTTTCTGAGTGGAGGGAGTTGCTCAGCTTGTGTGAGATCACCCCTGTGTGTCCAGGGCAGCCTACACTCTTGGGATGGCCTCGGGGATCTTGGAGCCTTCTCCTAATCTGTAGGTTTGTGGCCAGTGGAATGGGCAGAGTTTCCTTGGAGAGGGCAGGCACAGTCCTGCGCTGTGGCCCCAGGGGCCCCAGCGTTGAGGGTGTGTGGGAAAGGGCTGTGGGGCCTGAAGTCTGAAAACTCAAACTCGGCTTAGGTTTGGGGTCGAGGATATGGCAGGCCCCATCTACCGACCGTGCTGGGAGCTGCTCTGGATTTGAATGAAGGGCGAGTGTGCGTCCTTTTCTCAGGCTTCTGTCTCTGGATTTGGTGTCAAGGAGGGCTGTGGAATGGAGGGGTGGGCTCCTGGGCCATGGATGGGCCTCCCTCTCTGGGGATTTGGCCTGGCTTCCAAGAGTTTCAGGTCATTCTGCGGGAAGGGAGGAGTCCTGTACTCTGCCTCAGGTGTCCCTCCCAAAGAGGGATTCCAGAGCAGAGCCCTGAGTACCGGCGACTGGAAAACCGAAACTCGGGTTAGGATGGGGGTCCCAGGGGCGTGGGAAGCACCCTCTGCGGGCTCTTGGTCCAGCCACGGAGAGACCTGATTTGAGCACGAGGCTTATGGTGAGGGTTCCAATGCATCTTTGTGCCCAAGGCGACGCTTAAGCAAGGGCGTGGTCTCATGGGCCATGCAGGTTTCTCCTACCCTGAAGGTGGGACACCAGGCCAACAGCAAGGTTTCTTGGATGGCGATGGAGGAGTTCAGATTTCTGCATCAGGTTCCCTCCTGTCCAGTGATTGGAGATAAGGTCTAGGTTCTGAATCCTCAACACCCAGCTTGGGAATAGATGACAGCCTAAGGTCATGGCCGGTCTGATGTGATGGGTGTCTGTCGGGATGTCAAGGCTCAGGCAGTGTCAGGCAGAGCACGGGTGCCCATGGCAACCTCGAGAAATGGAGTGCAGTAGAGGTGCGTGCAGGTAGATCCTAATTGGGTGTTTCTGGGTAGTCGCCTAGGGCAACGTTTTTCTTCTGGTGGGAAGGCAGACTGCTGTATTGTGGCTCCAGAATTCCCAATCTGGAGGTCTTGGGGGCTAGGAATGTGAGGACGGAAGTCTGAGAACACAAGCTAGGGTGAGATTTCGGGCGAGGGCACTCTGCAGAGGCTGAAATGAGATCTCCTGCATCTGGAGACAGGGCGAGGATCCGACATTGGCTCAGGTTGGAGACTGTGTCCATTATGGCCCCATCAGGAAGTGGGGGCCCTCCCGAAGCCATGGAGGTTTTCCCATGCTGGGAGTTGTGAGATGCTCCAAACTGCAAGGATTCCTACTGTCGAGTCCTACTGGCAGAGTTTCCTTGGAGAGGGCAGGCACAGTCCTGCGCTGTGGCCCCAGGGGCCCCAGCGTTGAGGGTGTGTGGGAAAGGGCTGCGGGGCCTGAAGTCTGAAAACTCAAACTCGGCTTAGGTTTGGGGTCGAGGGTATGGCAGGCCCCATCTACCGACCGTGCTGGGAGCTGCTCTGGATTTGACTGAAGGGCGAGTGTGCGTCCTTTTCTCAGGCTTCTGTCTCTGGATTTGGTGTCAAGGAGGGCTGTGAAATGGAGGGGTGCCCTCCTGGGCCATGGATGAGCCTCCCTCTCTGGGGATTTGGCCTGGCTTCCAAGAGTTTCAGGTCATTCTGCGGGAAGGGAGGAGTCCTGTACTCTGCCTCAGGTGTCCCTCCCAAAGAGGGATTCCAGAGCAGAGCCCTGAGTACCGGCGACTGGAAAACCCAAACTCGGTTTAGGATGTCGGCCCAAGGGGCGTGGGAAGCACCCTCTGCGGGGTCTTGGTCCAGCCACGAGAGACCTGATTTGAGCACGAGGCTTATGGTGAGGGTCACAATGCGTCTTTGGGCCCCAGGCGACCCTCAAGCATGGGCGTGGCCTCATGGGGCATGCAGGTTTCTCCTACCCTGAAGGTGGGACACCAGGCCAACAGCAAGGTTTCTTGGATGGGGATGGAGGAGTTCAGATTTCTGCATCAGGTTCCCTCCTGTCCAGTGATTGGAGATAAGGTCTAGGTTCTGAATCCTGAACACCCAGCTTGGTAAGAGATGACAGCCTAAGGTCATGGCCGGTCTGATGTGATGGGTGTCTGTCGGGATGTCAGGGCTCAGGCAGTGTCAGGCAGAGCACGGATGCCCATGGCAACCCCGAGAATTGGAGTGCAGTAGAGCGGCGTGCAGGTGGATCCTAATTGGGTGTTTCTGGGTAGTCGCCTAGGGCAAAGTTTTTCTTCTGGTGGGAAGGCAGACTGCTGTATTGTGGCTCCAGAATTCCCAATCTGGAGGTCTTGGTGGCCAGGAATGTGAGGACGGAAGTCTGAGAACAAAAGCTAGGGTGAGATTTCGGGCGAGGGCACTCTGCAGAGGCTGAAATGAGATCTCCTGCATCTGGAGACAGGGCGAGGATCCGACATTGGCTCAGGTTGGAGACTGTGTCCATTATGGCCCCATCAGTAGGTGGGGCCCTCCCGAAGCCATGGAGGTTTTCCCATGCTGGGAGTTGTGAGATGCTCCAAACCGCAAGGATTCCTACTGTGGGACAGTCGAGTCCTGTGAGATGGCACCAGGACGCCCGATACAGAAAGACTGCTGTGCAGGGTACTAAGGATGGATGCCTGGGCATCCCACCTCACATTCCCATTGTCTCCTAGCGACAAGGCAGGTTCGATTGCTGGCTCTGGGGGAGGTACGCAGGGCGCTGAGTGGAAATGGACTCTCCTGAGGATGGGTCATAATGTAGGTTTGTGTCCATGGAGACCTAGGAATGTGGCAGTGCCTCTGGGGCCCGGAAGGATTCTCCGAACTTTAGGATTGGACACAGCTCCAAAGAGTAAGTTTCCCCTGTGGAGATGAGAGGTGTTCTGATGGGTGCCTCAGGAAACGTCCGTTTGCTGCTATTGGTTTTCAAGCCTCTGAGGAGAGACGCCTGGAAACCAACCATAGGGTTCAGATGAAGGCCTAACAGACTGTCCGGTTCCATCTTGTGTCTCTGGGGACATCCGTCTGCTTTTCGGAGTGGAGGGAGTTGCTCAGCTTGTGTCAGATCACCCCTGTGTGTCCAGGGCAGCCTACACTCTTGGGATGGCCTCGGGGATCTTGGAGCCTTCTCCTAATCTGTAGGTTTGTGGCCAGTGGAATGGGCAGAGTTTCCTTGGAGAGGGCAGGCACAGTCCTGCGCTGTGGCCCCAGGGGCCCCAGCGTTGAGGGTGTGTGTGAAAGGGCTGCGGGGCCTGAAGTCTGAAAACTCAAACTCGGCTTAGATTTGGGGTCGAGGATATGGCAGGCCCCATCTACCGACCGTGCTGGGAGCTGCTCTGGATTTGAATGAAGGGCGAGTGTGCGTCCTTTTCTCAGGCTTCTGTCTCTGGATTTGGTGTCAAGGAGGGCTGTGGAATGGAGGGGTGGGCTCCTGGGCCATGGATGAGCCTCCCTCTCTGGGGATTTGGCCTGGCTTCCAAGAGTTTCAGGTCATTCTGCGGGAAGGGAGGAGTCCTGTACTCTGCCTCAGGTGTCCCTCCCAAAGAGGGATTCCAGAGCAGAGCCCTGAGTACCGGCGACTGGAAAACCGAAACTCGGGTTAGGATGGGGGTCCCAGGGGCGTGGGAAGCACCCTCTGCGGGCTCTTGGTCCAGCCACGGAGAGACCTGATTTGAGCACGAGGCTTATGGTGAGGGTCACAATGCGTCATTGTGCCCAAGGCGACCCACAAGCATGGGCGTGGCCTCATGGGGCATGCAGGTTTCTCCTACCCTGAAGGTGGGACACCAGGCCAACAGCAAGGTTTCTTGGATGGGGATGGAGGAGTTCAGATTTCTGCATCAGGTTCCCTCCTGTCCAGTGATTGGAGATAAGGTCTAGGTTCTGAATCCTGAACACCCAGCTTGGGAAGAGATGACAGCCTAAGGTCATGGCCGGTCTGATGTGATGGGTGTCGGTCGGGATGTCAGGGCTCAGGCAGTGTCAGGCAGAGCACGGGTGCCCATGGCAACCTCGAGAATTGGAGTGCAGTAGAGCTGCGTGCAGGTGGATCTTAATTGGGTGTTTCTGGGTAGTCGCCTAGGGCAACGTTTTTCTTCTGGTGGGAAGGCAGACTGCAGTATTGTGGCTCCAGAATTCCCAATCTGGAGGTCTTGGGGGCTAGGAATGTGAGGACGGAAGTCTGAGAACACAAGCTAGGGTGAGATTTCGGGCTAGGGCACTCTGCAGAGGCTGAAATGAGATCTCCTGCATCTGGAGACAGGGCGAAGATCCGACATTGGCTCAGGTTGGAGACTGTGTCCATGATGGCCCCATCAGTAGGTGGGGCCCTCCCGAAGCCTTGGAGGTTTTCCCATGCTGGGAGTTGTGAGATGCTCCAAACCGCAAGGATTCCTACTGTGGGACAGTCGAGTCCTGTGAGATGGCACCAGGACGCCCGATACAGAAAGACTGCAGTGCAGGGTGCTAAGGATGGATGCCTGGGCACCCCACCTCACATTCCAATTGTCTCCTAGCGACAAGGCAGGTTCGATTGCTGGCTCTGGGGGAGCTACGCAGGGCGTTGAGTGGAAATGGACTCTCCTGAGGATGTGTCATAATGTGGGTTTGTGTCCATGGAGACCTAGGAATGTGGCAGTGGCTCTGGGGCCCGGAAGGATTCTCCGAACTTGAGGATTGGACACAGCTCCAAAGAGTAAGTTTCCCCTGTGGAGATGAGAGGTGTTCTGATGGGTGCCTCAGGAAACCTCCGTTTTCTGGTATTGGAATCCAGGCCTCTGAGGAGAGACGCCTGGAAACCAACCCAAGGGTTCAGATGAAGGCCTAACAGACTGTCCGGTTCCAAGTTCTGTCTCTGGGGACATCCGTCTGCTTTTCTGAGTGGAGGCTGTTGCTCAGCTTGTGTCAGATCACCCCTGTGTGTCCAGGGCAGCCTAGACTCTTGGCATGGCCTCGGGGATCTTGGAGCCTTCTCCTAATCTGTAGGTTTGTGGCCAGTGGAATGGGCAGAGTTTCCTTGGAGAGGGCAGGCACAGTCGTGCGCTGTGGCCCCAGGGGCCCCAGCGTTGAGGGTGTGTGGGACAGGGCTGCGGGGCCTGAAGTCTGAAAAGACAAACTCGGCTTAGGTTTGGGGTCTAGGGTATGGCAGGCCCCATCTACCGACCGTGCTGGGAGCTGCTCTGGATTTGAATGAAGGGCTAGTGTGCGTCCTTTTCTCAGGCTTCTGTCTCTGGATTTTGTGAAAAGGAGAGCTGTGGAATGGAGGGGTGGCCTCCTGGGCCATGGATGAGCCTCCCTCTCTGGGGATTTGGCCTGGCTTCCAAGAGTTTCAGGTCATTCTGCGGGAAGGGAGGAGTCCTGTACTCTGCCTCAGGTGTCCCTCCCAAAGAGGGATTCCAGAGCAGAGCCCTGAGTACCGGCGACTGGAAAACCCAAACTCGGGTTAGGATGTCGGCCCAAGGGGCGTGGGAAGCACCCTCTGCGGGCTCTTGGTCCAGCCACGAGAGACCTGATTTGAGCACGAGGCTTATGGTGAGGGTCACAATGCGTCTTTGGGCCCAAGGCGACCCTCAAGCATGGGCGTGGCCTCATGGGGCATGCAGGTTTCTCCTACCCTGAAGGTGGGACACCAGGCCAACAGCAAGGTTTCTTGGATGGGGATGGAGGAGTTCAGATTTCTGCATCAGGTTCCCTCCTGTCCAGTGATTGGAGATAAGGTCTAGGTTCTGAATCCTGAACACCCAGCTTGGGAAGAGATGACAGCCTAAGGTCATGGCCGGTCTGATGTGATGGGTGTCTGTCGGGATGTCAGGGCTCAGGCAGTGTCAGGCAGAGCACGGATGCCCATGGCAACCCCGAGAATTGGAGTGCAGTAGAGCGGCGTGCAGGTGGATCCTAATTGGGTGTTTCTGGGTAGTCGCCTAGGGCAAAGTTTTTCTTCTGGTGGGAAGGCAGACTGCTGTATTGTGGCTCCAGAATTCCCAATCTGGAGGTCTTGGTGGCCAGGAATGTGAGGACGGAAGTCTGAGAACACAAGCTAGGGTGAGATTTCGGGCGAGGGCACTCTGCAGAGGCTGAAATGAGATCTCCTGCATCTGGAGACAGGGCGAGGATCCGACATTGGCTCAGGTTGGAGACTGTGTCCATTATGGCCCCATCAGTAGGTGGGGGCCCTCCCGAAGCCTTGGAGGTTTTCCCATGCTGGGAGTTGTGAGATGCTCCAAACCGCAAGGATTCCTACTGTGGGACAGTCGAGTCCTGTGAGATGGCACCAGGACGCCCGATACAGAAAGACTGCTGTGCAGGGTACTAAGGATGGATGCCTGGGCATCCCACCTCACATTCCCATTGTCTCCTAGCGACAAGGCAGGTTCGATTGCTGGCTCTGGGGGAGCTACGCAGGGCGCTGAGTGGAAATGGACTCTCCTGAGGATGGGTCATAATGTAGGTTTGTGTCCATGGAGACCTAGGAATGTGGCAGTGCCTCTGAGGCCCGGAAGGATTCTCCGAACTTTAGGATTGGACACAGCTCCAAAGAGTAAGTTTCCCCTGTGGAGATGAGAGGTGTTCTGATGGGTGCCTCAGGAAACCTCCGTTTGCTGGTATTGGAATCCAGGCCTCTGAGGAGAGAGAGAGACCTGGAAACCAACCAAAGGGTTCAGAGGAAGGCCTAACAGACTGTCCGGTTCCATCTTGTGTCTCTGGGGACATCCGTCTGCTTTTCGGAGTGGAGGGAGTTGCTCAGCTTGTGTCAGATCACCCCTGTGTGTCCAGGGCAGCCTACACTCTTGGGATGGCCTCGGGGATCTTGGAGCCTTCTCCTAATCTGTAGGTTTGTGGCCAGTGGAATGGGCAGAGTTTCCTTGGAGAGGGCAGGCACAGTCCTGCGCTGTGGCCCCAGGGGCCCCAGCGTTGAGGGTGTGTGTGAAAGGGCTGCGGGGCCTGAAGTCTGAAAACTCAAACTCGGCTTAGGTTTGGGGTCGAGGATATGGCAGGCCCCATCTACCGACCGTGCTGGGAGCTGCTCTGGATTTGAATGAAGGGCGAGTGTGCGTCCTTTTCTCAGGCTTCTGTCTCTGGATTTGGTGTCAAGGAGGGCTGTGGAATGGAGGGGTGGGCTCCTGGGCCATGGATGAGCCTCCCTCTCTGGGGATTTGGCCTGGCTTCCAAGAGTTTCAGGTCATTCTGCGGGAAGGGAGGAGTCCTGTACTCTGCCTCAGGTGTCCCTCCCAAAGAGGGATTCCAGAGCAGAGCCCTGAGTACCGGCGACTGGAAAACCGAAACTCGGGTTAGGATGGGGGTCCCAGGGGCGTGGGAAGCACCCTCTGCGGGCTCTTGGTCCAGCCACGGAGAGACCTGATTTGAGCACGAGGCTTATGGTGAGGGTCACAATGCGTCATTGTGCCCAAGGCGACCCACAAGCATGCGCGTGGCCTCATGGGGCATGCAGGTTTCTCCTACCCTGAAGGTGGGACACCAGGCCAACAGCAAGGTTTCTTGGATGGGGATGGAGGAGTTCAGATTTCTGCATCAGGTTCCCTCCTGTCCAGTGATTGGAGATAAGGTCTAGGTTCTGAATCCTGAACACCCAGCTTGGGAAGAGATGACAGCCTAAGGTCATGGCCGGTCTGATGTGATGGGTGTCGGTCGGGATGTCAGGGCTCAGGCAGTGTCAGGCAGAGCACGGGTGCCCATGGCAACCTCGAGAATTGGAGTGCAGTAGAGCTGCGTGCAGGTGGATCTTAATTGGGTGTTTCTGGGTAGTCGCCTAGGGCAACGTTTTTCTTCTGGTGGGAAGGCAGACTGCTGTATTGTGGCTCCAGAATTCCCAATCTGGAGGTCTTGGGGGCTAGGAATGTGAGGACGGAAGTCTGAGAACACAAGCTAGGGTGAGATTTCGGGCGAGGGCACTCTGCAGAGGCTGAAATGAGATCTCCTGCATCTGGAGACAGGGCGAAGATCCGACATTGGCTCAGGTTGGAGACTGTGTCCATGATGGCCCCATCAGTAGGTGGGGCCCTCCCGAAGCCTTGGAGGTTTTCCCATGCTGGGAGTTGTGAGATGCTCCAAACCGCAAGGATTCCTACTGTGGGACAGTCGAGTCCTGTGAGATGGCACCAGGACGCCCGATACAGAAAGACTGCAGTGCAGGGTGCTAAGGATGGATGCCTGGGCACCCCACCTCACATTCCAATTGTCTCCTAGCGACAAGGCAGGTTCGATTGCTGGCTCTGGGGGAGCTACGCAGGGCGTTGAGTGGAAATGGACTCTCCTGAGGATGTGTCATAATGTGGGTTTGTGTCCATGGAGACCTAGGAATGTGGCAGTGGCTCTGGGGCCCGGAAGGATTCTCCGAACTTGAGGATTGGACACAGCTCCAAAGAGTAAGTTTCCCCTGTGGAGATGAGAGGTGTTCTGATGGGTGCCTCAGGAAACCTCCGTTTTCTGGTATTGGAATCCAGGCCTCTGAGGAGAGACGCCTGGAAACCAACCCAAGGGTTCAGATGAAGGCCTAACAGACTGTCCGGTTCCAAGTTCTGTCTCTGGGGACATCCGTCTGCTTTTCTGAGTGGAGGCTGTTGCTCAGCTTGTGTCAGATCACCCCTGTGTGTCCAGGGCAGCCTAGACTCTTGGCATGGCCTCGGGGATCTTGGAGCCTTCTCCTAATCTGTAGGTTTGTGGCCAGTGGAATGGGCAGAGTTTCCTTGGAGAGGGCAGGCACAGTCGTGCGCTGTGGCCCCAGGGGCCCCAGCGTTGAGGGTGTGTGGGACAGGGCTGCGGGGCCTGAAGTCTGAAAAGACAAACTCGGCTTAGGTTTGGGGTCTAGGGTATGGCAGGCCCCATCTACCGACCGTGCTGGGAGCTGCTCTGGATTTGAATGAAGGGCTAGTGTGCGTCCTTTTCTCAGGCTTCTGTCTCTGGATTTTGTGAAAAGGAGAGCTGTGGAATGGAGGGGTGGCCTCCTGGGCCATGGATGAGCCTCCCTCTCTGGGGATTTGGCCTGGCTTCCAAGAGTTTCAGGTCATTCTGCGGGAAGGGAGGAGTCCTGTACTCTGCCTCAGGTGTCCCTCCCAAAGAGGGATTCCAGAGCAGAGCCCTGAGTACCGGCGACTGGAAAACCCAAACTCGGGTTAGGATGTCGGCCCAAGGGGCGTGGGAAGCACCCTCTGCGGGCTCTTGGTCCAGCCACGAGAGACCTGATTTGAGCACGAGGCTTATGGTGAGGGTCACAATGCGTCTTTGGGCCCAAGGCGACCCTCAAGCATGGGCGTGGCCTCATGGGGCATGCAGGTTTCTCCTACCCTGAAGGTGGGACACCAGGCCAACAGCAAGGTTTCTTGGATGGGGATGGAGGAGTTCAGATTTCTGCATCAGGTTCCCTCCTGTCCAGTGATTGGAGATAAGGTCTAGGTTCTGAATCCTGAACACCCAGCTTGGTAAGAGATGACAGCCTAAGGTCATGGCCGGTCTGATGTGATGGGTGTCTGTCGGGATGTCAGGGCTCAGGCAGTGTCAGGCAGAGCACGGATGCCCATGGCAACCCCGAGAATTGGAGTGCAGTAGAGCGGCGTGCAGGTGGATCCTAATTGGGTGTTTCTGGGTAGTCGCCTAGGGCAAAGTTTTTCTTCTGGTGGGAAGGCAGACTGCTGTATTGTGGCTCCAGAATTCCCAATCTGGAGGTCTTGGTGGCCAGGAATGTGAGGACGGAAGTCTGAGAACACAAGCTAGGGTGAGATTTCGGGCGAGGGCACTCTGCAGAGGCTGAAATGAGATCTCCTGCATCTGGAGACAGGGCGAGGATCCGACATTGGCTCAGGTTGGAGACTGTGTCCATTATGGCCCCATCAGTAGGTGGGGGCCCTCCCGAAGCCTTGGAGGTTTTCCCATGCTGGGAGTTGTGAGATGCTCCAAACCGCAAGGATTCCTACTGTGGGACAGTCGAGTCCTGTGAGATGGCACCAGGACGCCCGATACAGAAAGACTGCTGTGCAGGGTACTAAGGATGGATGCCTGGGCATCCCACCTCACATTCCCATTGTCTCCTAGCGACAAGGCAGGTTCGATTGCTGGCTCTGGGGGAGCTACGCAGGGCGCTGAGTGGAAATGGACTCTCCTGAGGATGGGTCATAATGTAGGTTTGTGTCCATGGAGACCTAGGAATGTGGCAGTGCCTCTGAGGCCCGGAAGGATTCTCCGAACTTTAGGATTGGACACAGCTCCAAAGAGTAAGTTTCCCCTGTGGAGATGAGAGGTGTTCTGATGGGTGCCTCAGGAAACCTCCGTTTGCTGGTATTGGAATCCAGGCCTCTGAGGAGAGACGCCTGGAAACCAACCAAAGGGTTCAGAGGAAGGCCTAACAGACTGTCCGGTTCCATCTTGTGTCTCTGGGGACATCCGTCTGCTTTTCGGAGTGGAGGGAGTTGCTCAGCTTGTGTCAGATCACCCCTGTGTGTCCAGGGCAGCCTACACTCTTGGGATGGCCTCGGGGATCTTGGAGCCTTCTCCTAATCTGTAGGTTTGTGGCCAGTGGAATGGGCAGAGTTTCCTTGGAGAGGGCAGGCACAGTCCTGCGCTGTGGCCCCAGGGGCCCCAGCGTTGAGGGTGTGTGGGCCAGGGCTGCGGGGCCTGAAGTCTGAAAACTCAAACTCGGCTTAGGTTTGGGGTCGAGGATATGGCAGGCCCCATCTACCGACCGTGCTGGGAGCTGCTCTGGATTTGAATGAAGGGCGAGTGTGCGTCCTTTTCTCAGGCTTCTGTCTCTGGATTTGGTGTCAAGGAGGGCTGTGGAATGGAGGGGTGGCCTCCTGGGCCATGGATGAGCCTCCCTCTCTGGGGATTTGGCCTGGCTTCCAAGAGTTTCAGGTCATTCTGCGGGAAGGGAGGAGTCCTGTACTCTGCCTCAGGTGTCCCTCCCAAAGAGGGATTCCAGAGCAGAGCCCTGAGTACCGGCGACTGGAAAACCGAAACTCGGGTTAGGATGGGGGTCCCAGGGGCGTGGGAAGCACCCTCTGCGGGCTCTTGGTCCAGCCACGGAGAGACCTGATTTGAGCACGAGGCTTATGGTGAGGGTCACAATGCGTCATTGTGCCCAAGGCGACCCACAAGCATGCGCGTGGCCTCATGGGGCATGCAGGTTTCTCCTACCCTGAAGGTGGGACACCAGGCCAACAGCAAGGTTTCTTGGATGGGGATGGAGGAGTTCAGATTTCTGCATCAGGTTCCCTCCTGTCCAGTGATTGGAGATAAGGTCTAGGTTCTGAATCCTGAACACCCAGCTTGGGAAGAGATGACAGCCTAAGGTCATGGCCGGTCTGATGTGATGGGTGTCGGTCGG
This sequence comes from Martes martes, assembly GCF_963455335.1. Lineage (NCBI taxonomy): Eukaryota > Metazoa > Chordata > Mammalia > Carnivora > Mustelidae > Martes > Martes martes. Next base: position 68,302 of record NW_027666523.1, read on the forward strand.
GATGTCAGGGCTCAGGCAGTGTCAGGCAGAGCACGGGTGCCCATGGCAACCTCGAGAATTGGAGTGCAGTAGAGCTGCGTGCAGGTGGATCTTAATTGGGTGTTTCTGGGTAGTCGCCTAGGGCAACGTTTTTCTTCTGGTGGGAAGGCAGACTGCTGTATTGTGGCTCCAGAATTCCCAATCTGGAGGTCTTGGGGGCTAGGAATGTGAGGACGGAAGTCTGAGAACACAAGCTAGGGTGAGATTTCGGGCGAGGGCACTCTGCAGAGGCTGAAATGAGATCTCCTGCATCTGGAGACAGGGCGAAGATCCGACATTGGCTCAGGTTGGAGACTGTGTCCATGATGGCCCCATCAGTAGGTGGGGCCCTCCCGAAGCCTTGGAGGTTTTCCCATGCTGGGAGTTGTGAGATGCTCCAAACCGCAAGGATTCCTACTGTGGGACAGTCGAGTCCTGTGAGATGGCACCAGGACGCCCGATACAGAAAGACTGCAGTGCAGGGTGCTAAGGATGGATGCCTGGGCACCCCACCTCACATTCCAATTGTCTCCTAGCGACAAGGCAGGTTCGATTGCTGGCTCTGGGGGAGCTACGCAGGGCGTTGAGTGGAAATGGACTCTCCTGAGGATGTGTCATAATGTGGGTTTGTGTCCATGGAGACCTAGGAATGTGGCAGTGGCTCTGGGGCCCGGAAGGATTCTCCGAACTTTAGGATTGGACACAGCTCCAAAGAGTAAGTTTCCCCTGTGGAGATGAGAGGTGTTCTGATGGGTGCCTCAGGAAACCTCCGTTTTCTGGTATTGGAATCCAGGCCTCTGAGGAGAGACGCCTGGAAACCAACCCAAGGGTTCAGATGAAGGCCTAACAGACTGTCCGGTTCCAAGTTCTGTCTCTGGGGACATCCGTCTGCTTTTCTGAGTGGAGGCTGTTGCTCAGCTTGTGTCAGATCACCCCTGTGTGTCCAGGGCAGCCTAGACTCTTGGCATGGCCTCGGGGATCTTGGAGCCTTCTCCTAATCTGTAGGTTTGTGGCCAGTGGAATGGGCAGAGTTTCCTTGGAGAGGGCAGGCACAGTCGTGCGCTGTGGCCCCAGGGGCCCCAGCGTTGAGGGTGTGTGGGACAGGGCTGCGGGGCCTGAAGTCTGAAAAGACAAACTCGGCTTAGGTTTGGGGTCGAGGGTATGGCAGGCCCGATCTACCGACCGTGCTGGGAGCTGCTCTGGATTTGAATGAAGGGCTAGTGTGCGTCCTTTTCTCAGGCTTCTGTCTCTGGATTTTGTGAAAAGGAGAGCTGTGGAATGGAGGGGTGGCCTCCTGGGCCATGGATGAGCCTCCCTCTCTGGGGATTTGGCCTGGCTTCCAAGAGTTTCAGGTCATTCTGCGGGAAGGGAGGAGTCCTGTACTCTGCCTCAGGTGTCCCTCCCAAAGAGGGATTCCAGAGCAGAGCCCTGAGTACCGGCGACTGGAAAACCAAACTCGGGTTAGGATGTCGGCCCAAGGGGCGTGGGAAGCACCCTCTGCGGGCTCTTGGTCCAGCCACGAGAGACCTGATTTGAGCACGAGGCTTATGGTGAGGGTCACAATGCGTCTTTGGGCCCAAGGCGACCCTCAAGCATGGGCGTGGCCTCATGGGGCATGCAGGTTTCTCCTACCCTGAAGGTGGGACACCAGGCCAACAGCAAGGTTTCTTGGATGGGGATGGAGGAGTTCAGATTTCTGCATCAGGTTCCCTCCTGTCCAGTGATTGGAGATAAGGTCTAGGTTCTGAATCCTGAACACCCAGCTTGGTAAGAGATGACAGCCTAAGGTCATGGCCGGTCTGATGTGATGGGTGTCTGTCGGGATGTCAGGGCTCAGGCAGTGTCAGGCAGAGCACGGATGCCCATGGCAACCCCGAGAATTGGAGTGCAGTAGAGCGGCGTGCAGGTGGATCCTAATTGGGTGTTTCTGGGTAGTCGCCTAGGGCAAAGTTTTTCTTCTGGTGGGAAGGCAGACTGCTGTATTGTGGCTCCAGAATTCCCAATCTGGAGGTCTTGGTGGCCAGGAATGTGAGGACGGAAGTCTGAGAACACAAGCTAGGGTGAGATTTCGGGCGAGGGCACTCTGCAGAGGCTGAAATGAGATCTCCTGCATCTGGAGACAGGGCGAGGATCCGACATTGGCTCAGGTTGGAGACTGTGTCCATTATGGCCCCATCAGTAGGTGGGGGCCCTCCCGAAGCCTTGGAGGTTTTCCCATGCTGGGAGTTGTGAGATGCTCCAAACCGCAAGGATTCCTACTGTGGGACAGTCGAGTCCTGTGAGATGGCACCAGGACGCCCGATACAGAAAGACTGCTGTGCAGGGTACTAAGGATGGATGCCTGGGCATCCCACCTCACATTCCCATTGTCTCCTAGCGACAAGGCAGGTTCGATTGCTGGCTCTGGGGGAGCTACGCAGGGCGCTGAGTGGAAATGGACTCTCCTGAGGATGGGTCATAATGTAGGTTTGTGTCCATGGAGACCTAGGAATGTGGCAGTGCCTCTGAGGCCCGGAAGGATTCTCCGAACTTTAGGATTGGACACAGCTCCAAAGAGTAAGTTTCCCCTGTGGAGATGAGAGGTGTTCTGATGGGTGCCTCAGGAAACCTCCGTTTGCTGGTATTGGAATCCAGGCCTCTGAGGAGAGACGCCTGGAAACCAACCAAAGGGTTCAGAGGAAGGCCTAACAGACTGTCCGGTTCCATCTTGTGTCTCTGGGGACATCCGTCTGCTTTTCGGAGTGGAGGGAGTTGCTCAGCTTGTGTGAGATTACCCCTGTGTGTCCAGGGCAGCCTACACTCTTGGGATGGCCTCGGGGATCTTGGAGCCTTCTCCTAATCTGTAGGTTTGTGGCCAGTGGAATGGGCAGAGTTTCCTTGGAGAGGGCAGGCACAGTCCTGCGCTGCGGCCCCAGGGGCCCCAGCGTTGAGGGTGTGTGGGCCAGGGCTGCGGGGCCTGAAGTCTGAAAAGACAAACTCGGCTTAGGTTTGGGGTCGAGGATATGGCAGGCCCCATCTACCGACCGTGCTGGGAGCTGCTCTGGATTTGAATGAAGGGCGAGTGTGCGTCCTTTTCTCAGGCTTCTGTCTCTGGATTTGGTGTCAAGGAGGGCTGTGGAATGGAGGGGTGGCCTCCTGGGCCATGGATGAGCCTCCCTCTCTGGGGATTTGGCCTGGCTTCCAAGAGTTTCAGGTCATTCTGCGGGAAGGGAGGAGTCCTGTACTCTGCCTCAGGTGTCCCTCCCAAAGAGGGATTCCAGAGCAGAGCCCTGAGTACCGGCGACTGGAAAACCGAAACTCGGGTTAGGATGGGGGTCCCAGGGGCGTGGGAAGCACCCTCTGCGGGCTCTTGGTCCAGCCACGGAGAGACCTGATTTGAGCACGAGGCTTATGGTGAGGGTCACAATGCGTCATTGTGCCCAAGGCGACCCACAAGCATGCGCGTGGCCTCATGGGGCATGCAGGTTTCTCCTACCCTGAAGGTGGGACACCAGGCCAACAGCAAGGTTTCTTGGATGGGGATGGAGGAGTTCAGATTTCTGCATCAGGTTCCCTCCTGTCCAGTGATTGGAGATAAGGTCTAGGTTCTGAATCCTGAACACCCAGCTTGGGAAGAGATGACAGCCTAAGGTCATGGCCGGTCTGATGTGATGGGTGTCGGTCGGGATGTCAGGGCTCAGGCAGTGTCAGGCAGAGCACGGGTGCCCATGGCAACCTCGAGAATTGGAGTGCAGTAGAGCTGCGTGCAGGTGGATCTTAATTGGGTGTTTCTGGGTAGTCGCCTAGGGCAACGTTTTTCTTCTGGTGGGAAGGCAGACTGCTGTATTGTGGCTCCAGAATTCCCAATCTGGAGGTCTTGGGGGCTAGGAATGTGAGGACGGAAGTCTGAGAACACAAGCTAGGGTGAGGTTTCGGGCGAGGGCACTCTACAGAGGCTGAAATGAGATCTCCTGCATCTGGAGACAGGGCGAGGATCCGACATTGGCTCAGGTTGGAGACTATGTCCATTATGGCCCCATCAGTAGGTGGGGGCCCTCCCGAAGCCTTGGAGGTTTTCCCATGCTGGGAGTTTTGAGATCCTCCAAACCGCAAGGATTCCTACTGTGGGACAGTCGAGTCCTGTCAGATGGCACCAGGACGCCCGATACAGAAAGACGGCAGTGCAGGGTGCTAAGGATGGATGCCTGGGCATCCCAACTCACATTCCCATTGTCTCCTAGCGACAAGGCAGGTTCGATTGCTGGCTCTGGGGGAGCTAGGCAGGGGGCTGAGTGGAAATGGACTCTCCTGAGGATGGGTCATCATGTGGGTTTGTGTCCATGGAGACCTAGGAATGTGTCAGTGGCTCGGGGGCCCGGAAGCATTCTCCGAACTGGAGGATTGGACACAGCTCCAAAGGGTAAGTTTCCCTGTGGAGATGACAGGTGTTCTGATGGGTGCCTCAGGAAACCTCCGTTTGCTGGTATTGGAATCCAGGCCTCTGAGGAGAGATGCCTGGAAATCAACCAAAGGGTTCAGATGAAGGCCTAACAGACTGTCCGGTTCCAAGTTCTGTCTCTGGGGACATCCGTCTGCTTTTCTGAGTGGAGGGAGTTGCTCAGCTTGTGTCAGATCACCCCTGTGTGTCCAGGGCAGCCTAGAATCTTGGGATGGCCTCGGGAATCTTGGAGCCTTCTCCTAATCTGTAGGTTTGTGGCCAGTGGAATGGGCAGAGTTTCCTTGGAGTGGGCAGGCACAGTCGTGAACTGTGGCCCAAGGGCCCCACGTTGAGGGTGTGTGGGCCAGGGCTGCGGGGCCTGAAGTCTGAAAAGACAAACTCGGCTTAGGTTTGGGGTCGAGGGTATGGCAGGCCCCATCTACCGACCGTGCTGGGAGCTGCTCTGGATTTGAATGAAGGGCGAGTGTGCGTCCTTTTCTCAGGCTTCTGTCTCTGGATTTTGTGTCAAGGAGAGCTGTGGAATGGAGGGGTGGGCTCCTGGGCCATGGATGAGCCTCCCTCTCTGGGGATTTGGCCTGGCTTCCAAGAGTTTCAGGTCATTCTGCGGGAAGGGAGGAGTCCTGTACTCTGCCTCAGGTGTCGCTCAAAAAGAGGGATTCCTGAGCAGAGCCCTGAGTACCGGCGACTGGAAAACCCAAACTCGGGCTAGGATGGGGGCCCAAGTGGCGTGGGAAGCACCCTCTGCGGGCTCTTGGTCCAGCCACGGAGAGACCTGATTTGAGCACGAGGCTTATGGTGAGGGTCACAATGCGTCTTTGTGCCCAAGGCCACCCTCAAGCATGGGCGTGGCCTCATGGGCCATGCAGGGTTCTCCTACCCTGAAGGTGGGACACCAGGCCAACAGCAAGGTTTCTTGGATGGGGATGGAGGAGTTCAGATTTCTGCATCAGGTTTCCTCCTGTCCAGTGATTGGAGATAAGGTCTAGGTTCTGAATCCTGAACACCCAGCTTGGGAAGAGATGACAGCCTAAGGTCATGGCCGGTCTGATGTGATGGGTGTCGGTTGGGATGTCAGGGCTCAGGCAGTGTCAGGCAGAGCACGGGTGCCCATGGCAACCTCGAGAATTGGAGTGCAGTAGAGTGGCGCGCAGGTGGATCCTCATTGGGTGTTTCTGGGTAGTCGCCTAGGGAACGTTTTTCTTCTGGTGGGAAGGCAGACTGCTGTATTGTGGCTCCAGAATTCCCATTCTGGAGGTCTTGGGGGCTAGGAATGTGAGGACGGAAGTCTGAGAACACAAGCTAGGGTGAGATTTCGGGCGAGGGCACTCTGCAGAGGCTGAAATGAGATCTCCTGCATCTGGAGACAGGGCGAGGATCCGACATTGGCTCACGTTGGAGACTGTGTCCATTATGGCCCCATCAGTAGTTGGGGGACCTCCCGAAGCCATGGAGGTTTTCCCATGCTGGGAGTTGTGAGATGCTCCAAACCGCAAGGATTCCTACTGTGGGACAGTCGAGTCCTGTGAGATGGCACCAGGACGCCCGATAGAGAAAGACTGCTGTGCAGGGTACTAAGGATGGATGCCTGTGCATCCCACATCACATTCCCATTGTCTCCTAGCGACAAGGCAGGTTCGATTGCTGGCTCTGGGGGAGCTACGCAGGGCGTTGAGTGGAAATGGACTCTCCTGAGGATGGGTCATAATGTAGGTTTGTGTCCATGGAGACCTAGGAATGTGGCAGTGGCTCTGGCGCCCGGAAGGATTCTCCAAACTTTAGGATTGGACACAGCTCCAAAGAGTAAGTTTCCCCTGTGGAGATGAGAGGTGTTCTGATGGGTGCCTCAGGAAACGTCCGTTTGCTGGTATTGGTTTTCAGGCCTCTGAGGAGAGACGCCTGGAAACCAACCAAAGGGTTCAGATGAAGACCTAACAGACTGTCCGGTTCCATGTTCTGTCTCTGGGGACATCCGTCTGCTTTTCTGAGTGGAGGGAGTTGCTCAGCATGTGTCAGATCACCCCTGTGTGTCCAAGGCAGCCTACACTCTTGGGATGGCCTCTCGGATCTTGGATCCTTCTCCTAATCTGTAGGTTTGTGGCCAGTGGAATGGGCAGAGTTTCCTTGGAGAGGGCAGGCACAGTCGTGCGCTGTGGCCCCAGGGGCCCCAGCGTTGAGGGTGTGTGGGACAGGGCTGCGGGGCTTGAGGTCTGAAAACTCAAACTCGGCTTTGGTTTGGGGTCGAGGATATGGCAGGCCCCATCTACCGACCGTGCTGGGAGCTGCTCTGGATTTGAATGAAGGGCGAGTGTGCGTCCTTTTCTCAGGCTTCTGTCTCTGGATTTGGTGTCAAGGAGGGCTGTGGAATGGAGAGGTGGCCTCCTGGGCCATGGATGAGCCTCCCTCTCTGGGGATTTGCCCTAGCTTCCAAGAGTTTCAGGTCATTCTGTGGGAAGGGAGGAGTCCTGTACTCTGCCTCAGGTGTCCCTCCCAAAGAGGGATTCCAGAGCAGAGCCCTGAGTACCGGCGACTGGAAAACCGAATCTCGGTTTAGGATGGGGGTCCCAGGGGCGTGGGAAGCACCCTCTGCGGGCTCTTGGTCCAACTACGGAGAGACCTGATTTGAGCAAGAGGCTGATGGTGAGGGTCACATTGCGTCTTTGTGCCCAAGGCGACCCACAAGCATGGGCGTGACCTCATGGGGCATGCAGGTTTCTCCTACCCTGAAGGTGGGACACCAGGCCAACAGCAAGGTTTCTTGGATGGGGATGGAGGAGTTCAGATTTCTGCATCAGGTTCCCTCCTGTCCAGTGATTGGAGATAAGGTCTAGGTTCTGAATCCTGAACACCCAGCTTGGGAAGAGATGACAGCCTAAGGTCATGGCCGGTCTGATGTGATGGGTGTCTGTCGGGATGTCAGGGCTCAGGCAGTGTCAGGCAGAGCACGGGTGCCCATGGCAACCCCGAGAATTGGAGTGCAGTAGAGCGGCTTGCAGGTGTATCCTCATTGGGTGTTTTTGGGTAGTCGCCAATGGCAACGTTCTTCTTCTGGTGGGAAGGCAGACTGCTGTATTGTGGCTCCAGAATTCCCAATCTGGAGGTCTTGGGGGCTAGGAATGTGAGGACGAAAGTCTGAGAACACAAGCTAGGGTGAGATTTCGGGCGGGGGCACTCTGCAGAGGCTGAAATGAGATCTCCTGCATCTGGAGACAGGGCGAGGATCCGACATTGGCTCAGGTTGGAGACTGTGTCCATTATGGCCCCATCAGTAGGTGGGGCCGTCACGAAGCCATGGAGGTTTTCCCATGCTGGGAGTTGTGAGATGCTGCAAACCGCAAGGATTCCTACTGTGGGACAGTGGAGTGTTGTGAGATTGCACAAGGACCCCCGATACAGAAAGACTGCAGTGCAGGATGCTAAGGATGGATGCCTGGGCATCCCACCTCACATTCCAATTGTCTCCTAGCGACAAGGCAGGTTCGATTGCTGACTCTGGGGGAGCTACGCAGGGGGCTGAGGTGAAATGGACTCTCCTGAGGATGGGTCATAATGTGGGTTTGTGTCCATTTAGACCTAGGAATGTGGCAGTGCCTCTGGGGCCCGGAAGGATTCTCCGAACTTTAGGATTGGACACAGCTCCAAAGAGTAAGTTTCCCCTGTGGAGATGAGAGGTGTTCTGATGGGTGCCTCAGGAAAACTCCGTTTGCTGGTATTGGAATCCAGGCCTCTGAGGAGAGACGCCTGGAAACCAACCAAAGGGATCAGATGAAGGCCTAGCAGACTGTCCGGTTCCATGTTCTGTCTCTGGGGACATCCGTCTGCTTTTCTGAGTGGAGGGAGTTGCTCAGCTTGTGTCAGATCACCCCTGTGTGTCCAGGGCAGCCTACACTCTTGGGATGGCCTCGGGGATCATGGAGCCTTCTCCTAATCTGTAGGTTTGTGGCCAGTGGAATGGGCAGAGTTTCCTTGGAGTGTGAAGGCACAGTCGTGCGCTGTGGCCCCAAGGACCCCAGCGTTGAGTTTGTGTGGGACAGGGCTGCGGGGCCTGAAGTCTGAAAACTCAAACTCGGCCTAGGTTTGGGGTCGAGGGTATGGCAGGCCCCATCTACCGACCGTGCTGGGAGCTGCTCTGGATTTGAATGAACGGCGAGTGTGCGTCCTTTTCTCAGGCTTCTGTGTCTGGATTTTTTGTCAAGGAGGGCTGTGAAATAGAGGGGTGGCCTCCTGGGCCGTGGATGAGCCTCCCTCTCTGGGGATTTGGCCTGGCTTCCAAGAGTTTCAGGTCATTCTGCGGGAAGGGAGGAGTCCTGTACTCTGCCTCAGGTGTCCCTCCCAAAGAGGGATTCCAGAGCAGAGCCCTGAGTACCGGCGACTGGAAAACCGAAACTCGGGTTAGGATGGGGGTCCCAGGGGCGTGGGAAGCACCCTCTGCGGGCTCTTGGTCCAGCCACGGAGAGACCTGATTTGAGCACGAGGCTTATGGTGAGGGTCACAATGCGTCATTGTGCCCAAGGCGACCCACAAGCATGGGCGTGGCCTCATGGGGCATGCAGGTTTCTCCTACCCTGAAGGTGGGACACCAGGCCAACAGCAAGGTTTCTTGGATGGGGATGGAGGAGTTCAGATTTCTGCATCAGGTTCCCTCCTGTCCAGTGATTCGAGATAAGGTCTAGGTTCTGAATCCTGAACACCCAGCTTGGGAAGAGATGACAGCCTAAGGTCATGGCCGGTCTGATGTGATGGGTGTCGGTCGGGATGTCTGGGCTCAGGCAGTGTCAGGCAGAGCACGGGTGCCCATGGCAACCTCGAGAATTGGAGTGCAGTAGAGCTGCGTGCAGGTGGATCTTAATTGGGTGTTTCTGGGTAGTCGCCTAGGGCAACGTTTTTCTTCTGGTGGGAAGGCAGACTGCAGTATTGTGGCTCCAGAATTCCCAATCTGGAGGTCTTGGGGGCTAGGAATGTGAGGACGGAAGTCTGAGAACACAAGCTAGGGTGAGGTTTCGGGCGAGGGCACTCTACAGAGGCTGAAATGAGATCTCCTGCATCTGGAGACAGGGCGAGGATCCGACATTGGCTCAGGTTGGAGACTATGTCCATTATGGCCCCATCAGTAGGTGGGGGCCCTCCCGAAGCCTTGGAGGTTTTCCCATGCTGGGAGTTATGAGATCCTCCAAACCGCAAGGATTCCTACTGTGGGACAGTCGAGTCCTGTCAGATGGCACCAGGACGCCCGATACAGAAAGACGGCAGTGCAGGGTGCTAAGGATGGATGCCTGGGCATCCCAACTCACATTCCCATTGTCTCCTAGCGACAAGGCAGGTTCGATTGCTGGCTCTGGGGGAGCTAGGCAGGGGGCTGAGTGGAAATGGACTCTCCTGAGGATGGGTCATCATGTGGGTTTGTGTCCATGGAGACCTAGGAATGTGGCAGTGGCTCGGGGGCCCGGAAGCATTCTCCGAACTGGAGGATTGGACACAGCTCCAAAGGGTAAGTTTCCCTGTGGAGATGACAGGTGTTCTGATGGGTGCCTCAGGAAACCTCCGTTTGCTGGTATTGGAATCCAGGCCTCTGAGGAGAGATGCCTGGAAATCAACCAAAGGGTTCAGATGAAGGCCTAACAGACTGTCCGGTTCCAAGTTCTGTCTCTGGGGACATCCGTCTGCTTTTCTGAGTGGAGGGAGTTGCTCAGCTTGTGTCAGATCACCCCTGTGTGTCCAGGGCAGCCTAGAATCTTGGGATGGCCTCGGGAATCTTGGAGCCTTCTCCTACTCTGTAGGTTTGTGGCCAGTGGAATGGGCAGAGTTTCCTTGGAGTGGGCAGGCACAGTCGTGAACTGTGGCCCAAGGGCCCCACGTTGAGGGTGTGTGGGCCAGGGCTGCGGGGCCTGAAGTCTGAAAAGACAAACTCGGCTTAGGTTTGGGGTCGAGGGTATGGCAGGCCCCATCTACCGACCGTGCTGGGAGCTGCTCTGGATTTGAATGAAGGGCGAGTGTGCGTCCTTTTCTCAGGCTTCTGTCTCTGGATTTTGTGTCAAGGAGAGCTGTGGAATGGAGGGGTGGGCTCCTGGGCCATGGATGAGCCTCCCTCTCTGGGGATTTGGCCTGGCTTCCAAGAGTTTCAGGTCATTCTGCGGGAAGGGAGGAGTCCTGTACTCTGCCTCAGGTGTCGCTCCCAAAGAGGGATTCCAGAGCAGAGCCCTGAGTACCGGCGACTGGAAAACCCAAACTCGGGTTAGGATGTCGGCCCAAGGGGCGTGGGAAGCACCCTCTGCGGGCTCTTGGTCCAGCCACGAGAGACCTGATTTGAGCACGAGGCTTATGGTGAGGGTCACAATGCGTCTTTGGGCCCAAGGCGACCCTCAAGCATGGGCGTGGCCTCATGGGGCATGCAGGTTTCTCCTACCCTGAAGGTGGGACACCAGGCCAACAGCAAGGTTTCTTGGATGGGGATGGAGGAGTTCAGATTTCTGCATCAGGTTTCCTCCTGTCCAGTGATTGGAGATAAGGTCTAGGTTCTGAATCCTGAACACCCAGCTTGGGAAGAGATGACAGCCTAAGGTCATGGCCGGTCTGATGTGATGGGTGTCGGTTGGGATGTCAGGGCTCAGGCAGTGTCAGGCAGAGCACGGGTGCCCATGGCAACCTCGAGAATTGGAGTGCAGTAGAGTGGCGCGCAGGTGGATCCTCATTGGGTGTTTCTGGGTAGTCGCCTAGGGAACGTTTTTCTTCTGGTGGGAAGGCAGACTGCTGTATTGTGGCTCCAGAATTCCCATTCTGGAGGTCTTGGGGGCTAGGAATGTGAGGACGGAAGTCTGAGAACACAAGCTACGGTGAGATTTCGGGCGAGGGCACTCTGCAGAGGCTGAAATGAGATCTCCTGCATCTGGAGACAGGGCGAGGATCCGACATTGGCTCAGGTTGGAGACTGTGTCCATTATGGCCCCATCAGTAGGTGGGGGCCCTCCCGAAGCCTTGGAGGTTTTCCCATGCTGGGAGTTGTGAGATGCTCCAAACCGCAAGGATTCCTACTGTGGGACAGTCGAGTCCTGTCAGATGGCACCAGGGCGCCCGATACAGAAAGACTGCTGTGCAGGGTGCTAAGGATGGATGCCTGGGCTTCCCACCTCACATTCCCATTGTAGCCAGGCGACAAGGCAGGTTCGATTGCTGGCTCTGTGGGAGCTACGCAGGGCGCTGAGTGGAAATGGACTCTCCTGAGGATGGGTCATAATGTAGGTTTGTGTCCATGGAGACCTAGGAATGTGGCAGAGCCTTGGGGCCCGGAAGGATTCTCCGAACTTTAGGATTGGACACAGCTCCAAAGAGTAATTTTCCCCTGTGGAAATGAGAAGTGTTCTGATGGGTGCCTCAGGAAACGTCCGTTTGTTGGTATTGGAATCCAGGCCTCTGAGGAGAGACGCCTGGAAACCAACCAAAGGGTTCAGATGAAGGCCTAGCAGACTGTCCGGTTCCATGTTCTGTCTCTGGGGACATCCGTCTGCTTTTCTGAGTGGAGGGAGTTGCTCAGCTTGTGTCAGATCACCCCTGTGTGTCCAGGGCAGCCTACACTCTTGGGATGGCCTCGGGGATCATGGAGCCTTCTCCTAATCTGTAGGTTTGTGGCCAGTGGAATGGGCAGAGTTTCCTTGGAGTGTGCAGGCACAGTCGTGCGCTGTGGCCCCAAGGACCCCAGCGTTGAGTGTGTGTGGGACAGGGCTGCGGGGCCTGAAGTCTGAAAACTCAAACTCGGCCTAGTTTTGGGGTCGAGGGTATGGCAGGCCCCATCTACCGACCGTGCTGGGAGCTGCCCTGGATTTGAATGAACGGCGAGTGTGCGTCCTTTTCTCAGGCTTCTGTGTCTGGATTTTTTGTCAAGGAGGGCTGTGGAATGGAGGGGTGGCCTCCTGGGCCATGGATGAGCCTCCCTCTCTGGGGATTTGGCCTGGCTTCCAAGAGTTTCAGGTCATTCTTCGGGAAGGGAGGAGTCCTGTACTCTGCCTCAGGTGTCCCTCCCAAAGAGGGATTCCAGAGCAAAGCCCTGAGTACCGGCGACTGGAAAAGCCAAACTCGGTTTAGGATGGGGGCCCAAGAGGCGTGGGAAGCACCCTCTGCGGGCTCTTGGTCCAGCCACGAGAGACCTGATTTGAGCACGAGGCTAATGGTGAGGGTCTCAATGCGACTTTGGGCCCAAGGGGACCCTCAAGTATGGGCGTGGCCTCATGGGGCATGCAGGTTTCTCCTACCCTGAAGGTGGGACACCAGGCCAACAGCAAGGTTTCTTGGATGGGGATGGAGGAGTTCAGATTTCTGCATCAGGTTCCCTCCTGTCCAGTAATTGGAGATAAGGTCTAGGTTCTGAATCCTGAACATCCAGCTTGGGAAGAGATGACAGCCTAAGGTCATGGCCGGTCTGTTGTGATGGGTGTCGGTCGGGATGTCAGGGCTCAGGCAGTGTCAGGCAGAGCACGGGTGCCCATGGCAACCTCGAGAAATTCAGTGCAGTAGAGCTGCGTGCAGGTGGATCCTAATTGGGTGTTTCTGGGTAGTCGCCTAGGGCAACGTTTTTCTTCTGGTGGGAAGGCAGACTGCTGTATTGTGGCTCCAGAATTCCCAATCTGGAGGTCTTGGTGGCCAGGAATGTGAGGACGGAAGTCTGAGAACACAAGGTACGGTGAGATTTCGGGCGAGGGCACTCTGCAGAGGCTGAAATGAGATCTCCTGCATCTGGAGACAGGGCGAGGATCCGACATTGGCTCAGGTTGGAGACTGTGTCCATTATGGCCCCATCAGTAGGTGGAGGCCCTCCCGAAGCCATGGAGGTTTTCCCATGCTGGGAGTTGTGAGATGCTCCAAACCGCAAGGATTCCTACTGTGGGACAGTCGAGTCCTGTGAGATGGCACCAGGACGCCCGATACAGAAAGACTGCAGTGCAGGGTGCTAAGGATGGATGCCAGGGCATCCCACATCACATTCCCATTGTCTCCTAGCGACAAGGGAGGTTCGATTGCTGGCTCTGGGGGAGCTACGCAGGGCGCTGAATGGACATGGACTCTCCTGAGGATGGGTCATAATGTAGGTTTGTGTCCATGGAGACCTAGGAATGTGGCAGTGGCTCGAGGGCCCGGAAGGATTTTCCGAACTTTAGAATTGGACACAGCTCCAAAGAGTAAGATTCCCCTGTGGAGATGAGAGGTGTTCTGATGGGTGCCTCAGGAAACCTCCGTTTGCCTGTATTGTTTTCCAGGCCTCTGAGGAGAGACGCCTGGAAACCAAACAAAGGGTTCAGATGAAGGCCTAACAGACTGTCCGGTTCCATTTCTGTCTCTGGGGACATCCGTCTGCTTTTCTGAGTGGAGGGAGTTGCTCAGCTTGTGTCAGATCACCCCTGTGTGTCCAGGGCAGCCTAGACTCTTGGGATGGCCTCGGGGATCATGGAGCCTTTTCCTAATCTGTAGTTTTGTGGCCAGTGGAATGGGCAGAGTTTCCTTGGAGAGGGCAGGCACAGTCGTGCGCTGTGGACCCGAGGGCCCCAGCGTTGAGTTTGTGTGGGACAGGGCTGCGGGGCGTGAAGTCTGAAAACACAAACTCGGCTTAGGTTTGGGGTCGAGGGTATGGCAGGCCCCATCTACCGACCGTGCTGGGAGCTGCTCTGGATTTGACTGAAGGGCGAGTGTGCGTCCTTTTCTCAGGCTTCTGTCTCTGGATTTTGTGTCAAGGAAGGCTGTGGAATGGAGGGGTGGCCTCCTGGGCCATGGATGAGCCTCCCTCTCTGGGGATTTGGCCTGGCTTCCAAGAGTTTCAGGTCATTGTGCGGGAAGGGAGGAGTCCTGTACTCTGCCTCAGGGGTCCCTCCCAAAGAGGGATTCCAGAGCAGAGCCCTGAGTACCGGCGACTGGAAAACCAAACTCGGGTTAGGATGGGGGCCCAAGGGGCGTGGGAAGCACCCTCTGCGGGCTCTTGGTCCAGCCACGGAGAGACCTGATTTGAGCACGAGGCTTATGGTGAGGGTCCCAATGCCACTTTGTGCCCAAGGCCACCCTCAAGCATGGGCGTGGCCTCATGGGCCATACAGGGTTCTCCTACCCTGAATGTTGGACACCAGGCCAACAACAAGGTTTCTTGGATGGGGATGGAGGAATTCAGATTTCTGCATCAGGTTCCCTCCTGTCCAGTGATTGGAGACAGGGTCTAGGTTCTGAATCCTGAACACCCAGCTTGGGAATAGATGACAGCCTAAGCTCATGGCCGGTCTGATGTGATGGGTGTCGGTCGGGATGTCAGGGCTCAGGCAGTGTCAGGCAGAGCACGGGTGCCCATGGCAACCTCGAGAATTGGAGTGCAGTAGGGTGGCGCGCAGGTGGATCCTCATTGGGTGTTTCTGGGTAGTCGCCTAGGGCAACGTTTTTCTTCTGGTGGGAAGGCACACTGCTGTATGGTGGCTCCAGAATTCCCAATCTGGAGGGCTTGAGGGCCAGGAATGTGAGGACGGAAGTCTGAGAACACAAGCTAGGGTGAGATTTCGGGCGAGGGCACTCTGCAGAGGCTGAAATGAGATCTCCTGCATCTGGAGACAGGGCGAGGATCCGACATTGGCTCAGGTTGGAGACTGTGTCCATTATGGCCCAATCAGTAGTTGGGGGACCTCCCGAAGCCATGGAGGTTTTCCCATGCTGGGAGTTGTGAGATGCTCCAAACCGCAAGGATTCCTACTGTGGGACAGTCGAGTCCTGTGAGATGGCACCAGGACGCCCGATAGAGAAAGACTGCTGTGCAGGGTACTAAGGATGGATGCCTGTGCATCCCACCTCACATTCCCATTGTCTCCTAGCGACAAGGCAGGTTTGATTGCTGGCTATGGGGGAGCTACGCAGGGCGTTGAGTGGAAATGGACTCTCTTGAGGATGGGTCATAATGTAGGTTTGTGTCCATGGAGACCTAGGAATGTGGCAGTGGCTCTGGGGCCCGGAAGGATTCTCCAAACTGGAGGATTGGACACAGCTCCAAAGAGTAAGTTTCCCCTGTGGAGATGAGAGGTGTTCTGATGGGTGCCTCAGGAAACGTCCGTTTGCTGGTATTGGTTTTCAGGCCTCTGAGGAGAGACGCCTGGAAACCAACCAAAGGGTTCAGATGAAGACCTAACAGACTGTCCGGTTCCATGTTCTGTCTCTGGAGACATCCGTCTGCTTTTCTTAGTGGAGGGAGTTGCTCAGCATGTGTCAGATCACCCCTGTGTGTCCAAGGCAGCCTACACTCTTGGGATGGCCTCGGGGATCTTGGAGCCTTCTCCTAATCTGTAGGTTTGTGGCCAGTGGAATGGGCAGAGTTTACTTGGAGAGGGCAGGCACAGTCGTGCGCTGTGGCCCCAGGGTTCCCAGCGTTGAGGGTGTGTGGGACAGGGCTGCGGGGCCTGAAGTCTGAACATTCAAACTCGGCTTAGGTTTGGGGTCGAGGATATGGCAGGCCCCATCTACCGACCGTGCTGGGAGCTGCTCTGGGTTTGAATGAAGGGCGAGTGTGCGTCCTTTTCTCAGGCTTCTGTCTCTGGATTTTGTGTCAAGGAGAGCTGTGGAATGGAGGGGTGGGCTCCTGGGCCATGGATGAGCCTCCCTCTCTGGGGATTTGGCCTGGCTTCCAAGAGTTTCAGGTCATTCTGCGGGAAGGGAGGAGTCCTGTACTCTGCCTCAGGTGTCGCTCCCAAAGAGGGATTCCAGAGCAGAGCCCTGGGTCCCGGCGACTGGAAAACCCAAACTCGGGCTAGGATGGGGGCCCAAGTGGCGTGGGAAGCACCCTCTGCGGGCTCTTGGTCCATCCACGGAGAGACCTGATTTGAGCACGAGGCTTATGGTGAGGGTCACAATGCGTCTTTGTGCCCAAGGCCACCCTCAAGCATGGGCGTGGCCTCATGGGCCATGCAGGGTTCTCCTACCCTGAAGGTTGGACACCAGGCCAACAGCAAGGTTTCTTGGATGGGGATGGAGGAGTTCAGATTTCTGCATCAGGTTCCCTCCTGTCCAGTGATTGGAGATAAGGTCTAGGTTCTGAATCCTGAACACCCAGCTTGGGAAGAGATGACAGCCTAAGGTCATGGCCGGTCTGATGTGATGGGTGTCGGTTGGGATGTCAGGGCTCAGGCAGTGTCAGGCAGAGCACGGGTGCCCATGGCAACCTCGAGAATTGGAGTGCAGTAGAGTGGCGCGCAGGTGGATCCTCATTGGGTGTTTCTGGGTAGTCGCCTAGGGAACGTTTTTCTTCTGGTGGGAAGGCAGACTGCTGTATTGTGGCTCCAGAATTCCCATTCTGGAGGTCTTGGGGGCTAGGAATGTGAGGACGGAAATCTGAGAACACAAGCTACGGTGAGATTTCGGGCGAGGGCACTCTGCAGAGGCTGAAATGAGATCTCCTGCATCTGGAGACAGGGCGAGGATCCGACATTGTCTCAGGTTGGAGACTGTGTCCATTATGGCCCCATCAGTAGGTGGGGGCCCTCCCGAAGCCTTGGAGGTTTTCCCATGCTGGGAGTTGTGAGATGCTCCAAACCGCAAGGATTCCTACTGTGGGACAGTCGAGTCCTGTCAGATGGCACCAGGACGCCCGATACAGAAAGACTGCAGTGCAGGGTGCTAAGGATAGATGCCTGGGCTTCCCACCTCACATTCCCATTGTAGCCAGGCGACAAGGCAGGTTCGATTGCTGGCTCTGTGGGAGCTACGCAGGGCGCTGAGTGGACATGGACTCTCCTGAGAATGTGTCATAATGTAGGTTTGTGTCCATGGAGACCTAGGAATGTGGCAGAGCCTTGGGGCCCGGAAGGATTCTCCGAACTTTAGGATTGGACACAGCTCCAAAGAGTAAGTTTCCCCTGTGGAAATGAGAAGTGTTCTGATGGGTGCCTCAGGAAACGTCCGTTTGCTGGTATTGGAATCCAGGCCTCTGAGGAGAGACGCCTGGAAACCAACCAAAGGGTTCAGATGAAGGCCTAGCAGACTGTCCGGTTCCATGTTCTGTCTCTGGGGACATCCGTCTGCTTTTCTGAGTGGAGGGAGTTGCTCAGCTTGTGTCAGATCACCCCTGTGTGTCCAGGGCAGCCTACACTCTTGGGATGGCCTCGGGGATCATGGAGCCTTCTCCTAATCTGTAGGTTTGTGGCCAGTGGAATGGGCAGAGTTTCCTTGGAGTGTGCAGGCACAGTCCTGCGCTGTGGCCCCAAGGACCCCAGCGTTGAGGGTGTGTGGGACAGGGCTGCGGGGCCTGAAGTCTGAAAACTCAAACTCGGCCTAGTTTTGGGGTCGAGGGTATGGCAGGCCCCATCTACCGACCGTGCTGGGAGCTGCCCTGGATTTGAATGAACGGCGAGTGTGCGTCCTTTTCTCAGGCTTCTGTGTCTGGATTTTTTGTCAAGGAGGGCTGTGGAATGGAGGGGTGGCCTCCTGGGCCATGGATGAGCCTCCCTCTCTGGGGATTTGGCCTGGCTTCCAAGAGTTTCAGGTCATTCTTCGGGAAGGGAGGAGTCCTGTACTCTGCTTCAGGTGTCCCTCCCAAAGAGGGATTCCAGAGCAAAGCCCTGAGTACCGGCGACTGGAAAAGCCAAACTCGGGTTAGGATGGGGGCCCAAGAGGCGTGGGAAGCACCCTCTGCGGGCTCTTGGTCCAGCCACGGAGAGACCTGATTTGAGCACGAGGCTAATGGTGAGGGTCACAATGCGACTTTGGGCCCAAGGGGACCCTCAAGTATGGGCGTGGCCTCATGGGGCATGCAGGTTTCTCCTACCCTGAAGGTGGGACACCAGGCCAACAGCAAGGTTTCTTGGATGGGGATGGAGGAGTTCAGATTTCTGCATCAGGTTAACTCCTGTCCAGTGATTGGAGATAAGGTCTAGGTTCTGAATCCTGAACACCCAGTTTGGGAAGAGATGACAGCCTAAGGTCATGGCCGGTCTGTTGTGATGGGTGTCGGTTGGGATGTCAGCGCTCAGGCAGTGTCAGGCAGAGCACGGGTGCCCATGGCAACCTCAAGAAATTCAGTGCAGTAGAGCTGCGTGCAGGTGGATCCTAATTGGGTGTTTCTGGGTAGTCGCCTAGGGCAACGTTTTTCTTCTGGTGGGAAGGCAGACTGCTGTATTGTGGCTCCAGAATTCCCAATCTGGAGGTCTTGGTGGCCAGGAATGTGAGGACGGAAGTCTGACAACACAAGGTACGGTGAGATTTCGGGCGAGGGCACTCTGCAGAGGCTGAAATGAGATCTCCTGCATCTGGAGACAGGGCGAGGATCCGACATTGGCTCAGGTTGGAGACTGTGTCCATTATGGCCCCATTAGTAGGTGGAGGCCCTCCCGAAGCCATGGAGGTTTTCCCATCCTGGGAGTTGTGAGATGCTCCAAACCGCAAGGATTCCTAGTGTGGGACAGTCGAGTCCTGTGAGATGGCACCAGGACGCCCGATACAGAAAGACTGCAGTGCAGGGTGCTAAGGATGGATGCCAGGGCATCCCACCTCACATTCCCATTGTCTCCTAGCGACAAGGCAGGTTCGATTGCTGGCTCTGGGGGAGCTACGCAGGGCGCTGAATGGACATGGACTCTCCTGAGGATGGGTCATAATGTAGGTTTGTGTCCATGGAGACCTAGGAATGTGGCAGTGGCTCGGGGGCCCGGAAGGATTTTCCGAACTTTAGAATTGGACACAGCTCCAAAGAGTAAGATTCCCCTGTGGAGATGAGAGGTGTTCTGATGGGTGCCTCAGGAAACCTCCGTTTGCCTGTATTGGTTTCCAGGCCTCTGAGGAGAGACGCCTGGAAACCAACCAAAGGGTTCAGATGAAGGCCTAACAGACTGTCCGGTTCCATTTCTGTCTCTGGGGACATCCGTCTGCTTTTCTGAGTGGAGGGAGTTGCTCAGCTTGTGTCAGATCACCCCTGTGTGTCCAGGGCAGCCTAGACTCTTCGGATGGCCTCGGGGATCATGGAGCCTTTTCCTAATCTGTAGGTTTGTGGCCAGTGGAATGGGCAGAGTTTCCTTGGAGAGGGCAGGCACAGTCGTGCGCTGTGGCCCCGAGGGCCCCAGCGTTGAGTTTGTGTGGGACAGGGCTGCGGGGCGTGAAGTCTGAAAACACAAACTCGGCTTAGGTTTGGGGTCGAGGGTATGGCAGGCCCCATCTACCGACCGTGCTGGGAGCTGCTCTGGATTTGACTGAAGGGCGAGTGTGCGTCCTTTTCTCAGGCTTCTGTCTCTGGATTTTGTGTCAAGGAAGGCTGTGGAATGGAGGGGTGGCCTCCTGGGCCATGGATGAGCCTCCCTCTCTGGGGATTTGGCCTGGCTTCCAAGAGTTTCAGGTCATTCTGCGGGAAGGGAGGAGTCCTGTACTCTGCCTCAGGGGTCCCTCCCAAAGAGGGATTCCAGAGCAGAGCCCTGAGTACCGGCGACTGGAAAACCCAAACTCGGGTTAGGATGGGGGTCCCAGGGGCGTGGGAAGCACCCTCTGCGGGCTCTTGGTCCAGCCACGGAGAGACCTGATTTGAGCACGAGGCTTATGGTGAGGGTCCCAATGCCACTTTGTGCCCAAGGCCACCCTCAAGCATGGGCGTGGCCTCATGGGCCATGCAGGGTTCTCCTACCCTGAATGTTGGACACCAGGCCAACAACAAGGTTTCTTGGATGGGGATGGAGGAGTTCAGATTTCTGCATCAGGTTCCCTCCTGTCCAGTGATTGGAGACAGGGTCTAGGTTCTGAATCCTGAACACCCAGCTTGGGAATAGATGACAGCCTAAGCTCATGGCCGGTCTGATGTGATGGGTGTCGGTCGGGATGTCAGGGCTCAGGCAGTGTCAGGCAGAGCACGGGTGCCCATGGCAACCTCGAGAATTGGAGTGCAGTAGGGTGGCGCGCAGGTGAATCCTCATTGGGTGTTTCTGGGTAGTCGCCTAGGGCAACGTTTTTCTTCTGGTGGGAAGGCAGACTGCTGTATGGTGGCTCCAGAATTCCCAATCTGGAGGGCTTGAGGGCCAGGAATGTGAGGACGGAAGTCTGAGAACACAAGCTAGGGTGAGATTTCGGGCGAGGGCACTCTGCAGAGGCTGAAATGAGATCTCCTGCATCTGGAGACAGGGCGAGGATCCGACATTGGCTCAGGTTGGAGACTGTGTCCATTATGGCCCAATCAGTAGTTGGGGCCCTCCCGAAGCCATGGAGGTTTTCCCATGCTGGGAGTTGTGAGATGCTCCAAACCGCAAGGATTCCTACTGTGGGACAGTCGAGTCCTGTGAGATGGCACCAGGACGCCCGATAGAGAAAGACTGCTGTGCAGGGTACTAAGGATGGATGCCTGTGCATCCCACATCACATTCCCATTGTCTCCTAGCGACAAGGCAGGTTCGATTGCTGGCTCTGGGGGAGCTACGCAGGGCGTTGAGTGGAAATGGACTCTCCTGAGGATGTGTCATAATGTAGGTTTGTGTCCATGGAGACCTAGGAATGTGGCAGTGGCTCTGGGGCCCGGAAGGATTCTCCAAACTTTAGGATTGGACACAGCTCCAAAGAGTAAGTTTCCCCTGTGGAGATGAGAGGTGTTCTGATGGGTGCCTCAGGAAACGTCCGTTTGCTGGTATTGGTTTTCAGGCCTCTGAGGAGAGACGCCTGGAAACCAACCCAAGGGTTCAGATGAAGACCTAACAGACTGTCCGGTTCCATGTTCTGTCTCTGGAGACATCCGTCTGCTTTTCTGAGTGGAGGGAGTTGCTCAGCATGTGTCAGATCACCCCTGTGTGTCCAAGGCAGCCTACACTCTTGGGATGGCCTCTCGGATCTTGGAGCCTTCTCCTAATCTGTAGGTTTGTGACCAGTGGAATGGGCAGAGTTTCCTTGGAGAGGGCAGGCACAGTCGTGCGCTGTGGCCCCAGGGGCCCCAGCGTTGAGTGTGTGTGGGACAGGGCTGCGGGGCCTGAGGTCTGAAAACTCAAACTCGGCTTAGGTTTGGGGTCGAGGATATGGCAGGCCCCATCTACCGACCGTGCTGGGAGCTGCTCTGGATTTGAATGAAGGGCGAGTGTGCGTCCTTTTCTCAGGCTTCTGTCTCTGGATTTGGTGTCAAGGAGGGCTGTGGAATGGAGAGGTGGCCTCCTGGGCCATGGATGAGCCTCCCTCTCTGGGGATTTGCCCTAGCTTCCAAGAGTTTCAGGTCATTCTGTGGGAAGGGAGGAGTCCTGTACTCTGCCTCAGGTGTCCCTCCCAAAGAGGGATTCCAGAGCAGAGCC